>NC_086321.1:170958125-171255827 GCF_036172605.1 Pelobates fuscus | reverse complement strand
GAAAGAGTGACGAGGGAGGGAGGGAGGGAGGGAGGAGGGGGAGAAAGAGTGACGAGGGAGGGAGGGAGGGAGGGAGGGAGGGGAGAAAGAGTGACGAGGGAGGGAGGGAGGGAGGGAGGGGGAGAAAGAGTGACGAGGGAGGGAGGGAGGGAGGGAGGGGGAGAAAGAGTGACGAGGGAGGGAGGGAGGGAGGGAGGGAGGGGGAGAAAGAGTGACGAGGGAGGGAGGGAGGGAGGGAGGGAGGGGGAGAAAGAGTGACGAGGGAGGGAGGGAGGGAGGGAGGGAGGGGGGAGAAAGAGTGACGAGGGAGGGAGGGAGGGAGGGAGGGAGGGGGAGAAAGAGTGACGAGGGAGGGAGGGAGGGAGGGAGGGAGGGGGAGAAAGAGTGACGAGGGAGGGAGGGAGGGAGGGAGGGAGGGGAGAAAGAGTGACGAGGGAGGGAGGGAGGGAGGGAGGGAGGGGGAGAAAGAGTGACGAGGGAGGGAGGGAGGGAGGGAGGGAGGGGGAGAAAGAGTGACGAGGGAGGGAGGGAGGGAGGGAGGGAGGGGGAGAAAGAGTGACGAGGGAGGGAGGGAGGGAGGGAGGGAGGGGGAGAAAGAGTGACGAGGGAGGGAGGGAGGGAGGGAGGGGGAGAAAGAGTGACGAGGGAGGGAGGGAGGGAGGGAGGGGGAGAAAGAGTGACGAGGGAGGGAGGGAGGGAGGGAGGGAGGGGGAGAAAGAGTGACGAGGGAGGGAGGGAGGGAGGGAGGGGGAGAAAGAGTGACGAGGGAGGGAGGGAGGGAGGGAGGGAGGGGGAGAAAGAGTGACGAGGGAGGGAGGGAGGGAGGGAGGGGGAGAAAGAGTGACGAGGGAGGGAGGGAGGGAGGGAGGGGGAGAAAGGAGGGAGGAGAGGGAGGGAGGGAGGGAGGGAGGAGGGAGAAAGAGTGACGAGGGAGGGAGGGAGGGAGGGAGGGGGAGAAAGAGTGACGAGGGAGGGAGGGAGGGAGGGGGAGAAGAGTGACGAGGGAGGGAGGGAGGGAGGGAGGGGGAGAAAGAGTGACGAGGGAGGGAGGGAGGGAGGGAGGGGGAGAAAGAGTGACGAGGGAGGGAGGGAGGGAGGGAGGGGGAGAAAGAGTGACGAGGGAGGGAGGGAGGGAGGGAGGGGGAGAAAGAGTGACGAGGGAGGGAGGGAGGGAGGGAGGGAGGGGGAGAAAGAGTGACGAGGGAGGGAGGGAGGGAGGGAGGGGGAGAAAGAGTGACGAGGGAGGGAGGGAGGGAGGGAGGGGGAGAAAGAGTGACGAGGGAGGGAGGGAGGGAGGGAGGGGGAGAAAGAGTGACGAGGGAGGGAGGGAGGGAGGGAGGGGGAGAAAGAGTGACGAGGGAGGGAGGGAGGGAGGGAGGGGGAGAAAGAGTGACGAGGGAGGGAGGGAGGGAGGGAGGGGGAGAAAGAGTGACGAGGGAGGGAGGGAGGGAGGGAGGGGGAGAAAGAGTGACGAGGGAGGGAGGGAGGGAGGGAGGGGGAGAAAGAGTGACGAGGGAGGGAGGGAGGGAGGGAGGGGGAGAAAGAGTGACGAGGGAGGGAGGGAGGGAGGGAGGGGGAGAAAGAGTGACGAGGGAGGGAGGGAGGGAGGGAGGGGGAGAAAGAGTGACGAGGGAGGGAGGGAGGGAGGGAGGGGGAGAAAGAGTGACGAGGGAGGGAGGGAGGGAGGGAGGGGGAGAAAGAGTGACGAGGGAGGGAGGGAGGGAGGGAGGGGGAGAAAGAGTGACGAGGGAGGGAGGGAGGGAGGGAGGGGGAGAAAGAGTGACGAGGGAGGGAGGGAGGGAGGGAGGGGGAGAAAGAGTGACGAGGGAGGGAGGGAGGGAGGGAGGGGGAGAAAGAGTGACGAGGGAGGGAGGGAGGGAGGGAGGGGGAGAAAGAGTGACGAGGGAGGGAGGGAGGGAGGGAGGGGGAGAAAGAGTGACGAGGGAGGGAGGGAGGGAGGGAGGGGGAGAAAGAGTGACGAGGGAGGGAGGGAGGGAGGGAGGGGGAGAAAGAGTGACGAGGGAGGGAGGGAGGGAGGGAGGGGGAGAAAGAGTGACGAGGGAGGGAGGGAGGGAGGGAGGGGAGAAAGAGTGACGAGGGAGGGAGGGAGGGAGGGAGGGGGAGAAAGAGTGACGAGGGAGGGAGGGAGGGAGGGAGGGGGAGAAAGAGTGACGAGGGAGGGAGGGAGGGAGGGAGGGGGAGAAAGAGTGACGAGGGAGGGAGGGAGGGAGGGAGGGGGAGAAAGAGTGACGAGGGAGGGAGGGAGGGAGGGAGGGGGAGAAAGAGTGACGAGGGAGGGAGGGAGGGAGGGAGGGGGAGAAAGAGTGACGAGGGAGGGAGGGAGGGAGGGAGGGGGAGAAAGAGTGACGAGGGAGGGAGGGAGGGAGGGAGGGGGAGAAAGAGTGACGAGGGAGGGAGGGAGGGAGGGAGGGGGAGAAAGAGTGACGAGGGAGGGAGGGAGGGAGGGAGGGGGAGAAAGAGTGACGAGGGAGGGAGGGAGGGAGGGAGGGGGAGAAAGAGTGACGAGGGAGGGAGGGAGGGAGGGAGGGGGAGAAAGAGTGACGAGGGAGGGAGGGAGGGAGGGAGGGGGAGAAAGAGTGACGAGGGAGGGAGGGAGGGAGGGAGGGGGAGAAAGAGTGACGAGGGAGGGAGGGAGGGAGGGAGGGGGAGAAAGAGTGACGAGGGAGGGAGGGAGGGAGGGAGGGGGAGAAAGAGTGACGAGGGAGGGAGGGAGGGAGGGAGGGGGAGAAAGAGTGACGAGGGAGGGAGGGAGGGAGGGAGGGGGAGAAAGAGTGACGAGGGAGGGAGGGAGGGAGGGAGGGGGAGAAAGAGTGACGAGGGAGGGAGGGAGGGAGGGAGGGGGAGAAAGAGTGACGAGGGAGGGAGGGAGGGGGGGAGAAAGAGTGACGAGGGAGGGAGGGAGGGGGAGAAAGAGTGACGAGGGAGGGAGGGAGGGAGGGAGGGGGAGAAAGAGTGACGAGGGAGGGAGGGAGGGAGGGAGGGGGAGAAAGAGTGACGAGGGAGGGAGGGAGGGAGGGAGGGGGAGAAAGAGTGACGAGGGAGGGAGGGAGGGAGGGAGGGGGAGAAAGAGTGACGAGGGAGGGAGGGAGGGAGGGAGGGGGAGAAAGAGTGACGAGGGAGGGAGGGAGGGAGGGAGGGGGAGAAAGAGTGACGAGGGAGGGAGGGAGGGAGGGAGGGGGAGAAAGAGTGACGAGGGAGGGAGGGAGGGGGAGAGAGTGAGAGGGAGGAGGGAGGGAGGGGGAGAAAGAGTGACGAGGGAGGGAGGGAGGGAGGGAGGGGGAGAAAGAGTGACGAGGGAGGGAGGGAGGGAGGGAGGGGGAGAAAGAGTGACGAGGGAGGGAGGGAGGGAGGGAGGGGGAGAAAGAGTGACGAGGGAGGGAGGGAGGGAGGGAGGGGGAGAAAGAGTGACGAGGGAGGGAGGGAGGGAGGGAGGGGGAGAAAGAGTGACGAGGGAGGGAGGAGGGAGGGGGGAGAAAGAGTGACGAGGGAGGGAGGGAGGGAGGGAGGGGGAGAAAGAGTGACGAGGGAGGGAGGGAGGGAGGGAGGGGGAGAAAGAGTGACGAGGGAGGGAGGGAGGGAGGGAGGGGGAGAAAGAGTGACGAGGGAGGGAGGGAGGGAGGGAGGGGGAGAAAGAGTGACGAGGGAGGAGGGAGGGAGGGAGGGGGAGAGAGTGACGAGGGAGGGAGGGAGGGAGGGAGGGGGAGAAAGAGTGACGAGGGAGGGAGGGAGGGAGGGAGGGGGAGAAAGAGTGACGAGGGAGGGAGGGAGGGAGGGAGGGGGAGAAAGAGTGACGAGGGAGGGAGGGAGGGAGGGAGGGGGAGAAAGAGTGACGAGGGAGGGAGGGAGGGAGGGAGGGGGAGAAAGAGTGACGAGGGAGGGAGGGAGGGAGGGAGGGGGAGAAAGAGTGACGAGGGAGGGAGGGAGGGAGGGAGGGGGGAGAAAGAGTGACGAGGGAGGGAGGGAGGGGAGGAAGAGTGACGAGGGAGGGAGGGAGGGAGGGAGGGGGAGAAAGAGTGACGAGGGAGGGAGGGAGGGAGGGGGAGAAAGAGTGACGAGGGAGGGAGGGAGGGAGGGAGGGGGAGAAAGAGTGACGAGGGAGGGAGGGAGGGAGGGAGGGGGAGAAAGAGTGACGAGGGAGGGAGGGAGGGAGGGAGGGGGAGAAAGAGTGACGAGGGAGGGAGGGAGGGAGGGAGGGGGAGAAAGAGTGACGAGGGAGGGAGGGAGGGAGGGAGGGGGAGAAAGAGTGACGAGGGAGGGAGGGAGGGAGGGAGGGGGAGAAAGAGTGACGAGGGAGGGAGGGAGGGAGGGAGGGGAGAAAGAGTGACGAGGGAGGGAGGGAGGGAGGGGGGAGAAAGAGTGACGAGGGAGGGAGGGAGGGAGGGAGGGGGAGAAAGAGTGACGAGGGAGGGAGGGAGGGAGGGAGGGGGAGAAAGAGTGACGAGGGAGGGAGGGAGGGAGGGAGGGGGAGAAAGAGTGACGAGGGAGGGAGGGAGGGAGGGAGGGGGAGAAAGAGTGACGAGGGAGGGAGGGAGGGAGGGAGGGGGAGAAAGAGTGACGAGGGAGGGAGGGAGGGAGGGAGGGGGAGAAAGAGTGACGAGGGAGGGAGGGAGGGAGGGAGGGGGAGAAAGAGTGACGAGGGAGGGAGGGAGGGAGGGAGGGGGAGAAAGAGTGACGAGGGAGGGAGGGAGGGAGGGGGAGAAAGAGTGACGAGGGAGGGAGGGAGGGAGGGAGGGGGAGAAAGAGTGACGAGGGAGGGAGGGAGGGAGGGAGGGGGAGAAAGAGTGACGAGGGAGGGAGGGAGGGAGGGAGGGGGAGAAAGAGTGACGAGGGAGGAGGGAGGGAGGGGGGAGAAGGGAGGGAGGGAGGGAGGGAGGGGGAGAAAGAGTGACGAGGGAGGGAGGGAGGGAGGGAGGGGGAGAAAGAGTGACGAGGGAGGGAGAGGGAGGGAGGGGGGAGAAAGAGTGACGAGGGAGGGAGGGAGGGAGGGAGGGGGAGAAAGAGTGACGAGGGAGGGAGGGAGGGAGGGAGGGGGAGAGTGAAGAGGGAGGGAGGGAGGGAGGGAGGGGGAGAAAGAGTGACGAGGGAGGGAGGGAGGGAGGGAGGGGGAGAAAGAGTGACGAGGGAGGGAGGGAGGGAGGGGGGGGAGAAAGAGTGACGAGGGAGGGAGGGAGGGAGGGAGGGGGAGAAAGAGTGACGAGGGAGGGAGGGAGGGAGGGAGGGGGAGAAAGAGTGACGAGGGAGGGAGGGAGGGAGGGAGGGGGAGAAAGAGTGACGAGGGAGGGAGGGAGGGAGGGGGAGAAAGAGTGACGAGGGAGGGAGGGAGGGAGGGGGAGAAAGAGTGACGAGGGAGGGAGGGAGGGAGGGGGAGAAAGAGTGACGAGGGAGGGAGGGAGGGAGGGGGAGAAAGAGTGACGAGGGAGGGAGGGAGGGAGGGGGAGAAAGAGTGACGAGGGAGGGAGGGAGGGAGGGGGAGAAAGAGTGACGAGGGAGGAGGGAGGGAGGGGGAGAAAGAGTGACGAGGGAGGGAGGGAGGGAGGGGGGAGAAAGAGTGACGAGGGAGGGAGGGAGGGAGGGGGAGAAAGGGTGACGAGGGAGGGAGGGAGGGAGGAGGGGAGAAAGAGTGACGAGGGAGGGAGGGAGGGAGGGGGAGAAAGGGTGACGAGGGAGGGAGGGAGGGAGGGGGAGAAAGGGTGACGAGGGAGGGAGGGAGGGAGGGGGAGAAAGGGTGACGAGGGAGGGAGGGAGGGAGGGGGAGAAAGGGTGACGAGGGAGGGAGGGAGGGGGAGAAAGGGTGACGAGGGAGGGAGGGAGGGGGAGAAAGGGTGACGAGGGAGGGAGGGAGGGGGAGAAAGGGTGACGAGGGAGGGAGGGAGGGGGAGAAAGGGTGCGAGAGGGAGGGAGGGAGGGGAGAAAGGGTGACGAGGGAGGGAGGGAGGGAGAGGGGAGAAAGGGTGACGGGGAGGGAGGGAGGGAGGGGAGAAAGGGGAGAAAGGGTGACGAGGGAGGGAGGGAGGGGGAGAAAGGGGAGAAAGGGTGACGAGGGAGGGAGGGAGGGGGAGAAAGGGGAGAAAGAGTGACGAGGGAGGGAGGGAGGGGGAGAAAGGGGGAGAAAGAGTGACGAGGGAGGGAGGGAGGGGGAGAAAGGGGAGAAAGAGTGACGAGGGAGGGAGGGAGGGGGAGAAAGGGGAGAAAGAGTGACGAGGGAGGGAGGGAGGGGGAGAAAGGGGAGAAAGAGTGACGAGGGAGGGAGGGAGGGGGAGAAAGGGGAGAAAGAGTGACTGTCACGTTCTGTTCCTGGTTGCGGATCATTCTGGTAATGGCTTCTGGTATCCAGTACTCCTTTTGCTATTCTTGTTTAATATTTCTTGGTTTTTGGTTTTCTATTCTGTGTCTGGTTTTCTTTATGCTGGGATTTCTGGGTTCATTCCTATAGTTCGTCCCTGGATTTCCCAGTCTCCAGGTTTCCTTTAAATGTTTGTTTTATGTGCCACACCCTTATGTTTCCAGCTTTCATTATGTGTTGGAGTTCCTGCAGGCAGCGGCTCAAAGCTTCTGTCTTTTCTTGCAGGTAAGTGCTATATATGTGTTCTTAATCTGTGGTTGTTTTAGCATACATTAGGCAGTGTAGGACCTGCCAGATATGGGGTACATTGGCGTTGTTGGCAGGCTTATGCAATGTATGATCATATAGTGTGACTAAACCCCCATGATTTCCATATGTAGTACTTAGTTATTTCTCCTCTTGTTTTGCCTATGTTATCTTGTCGTGTCTTAGTTTGTATATACCTGTCCATGTTCAGCCCTGTCCCGTCATGCCCATGTTTAGTTAATGTTCCCTTATGTATTGTCATGTTCTGGGTTTAGCTTCCTATCCTTCTCTGGTTCTGGGTTCTACTAGTTATGTCTTGTTTTCATGTTTGGTGCCTGTTCTAGCTTTGTCTTGTTTCTAGTACTGGATACACCCTTGCTGCAGAGCCTCCCTATACAGCTCCTGGGAGGTCTGCTTATTTCCTAGTTCCTTGGATCCGCAGAAGCTGAATCAGGGTTCTGGTTGTGGCTGCACAAACGCTGGTGCTCAACACCAGTTGGCGTGCGGTTACCCTGCACCAGACCCTGCTAATCCACCTCCACGCTGAAGACTCCCACTTCATCAGGCATTATGGGTCCCGGTCCATGCCCCGCCACCTGGACACTGTGTCTGGGTTCCGGGCACCGGACTACCACCCTGACATATGGCCGTAAGTACAATGGAGTTCGTGGAGTGGACCCTGCAGCTTTCCTGATCTGTTCTATCTGTGTCATGTCTTGCCTGGATTTCGCAGCATCAAGAGTACCTGTATCCGCAGTGGTTGTCTTGCCCTGCTTGCCTGGCCTGGCCTGACTGTATCCTGTTCAGTCTGGATTATGCAGCATTCAAGGGTACCTGTATCTGCAGGTTTCATCTTGTTCTGCTTTTGTTCCTGTTTTTCCGGCATGCAAGAGATTCTGTATCTGGACCAGTCTGCTGGAGATGACTTCCTCATTCCTGTTTTCTGTTTTGGAGGGGGTCGATCTGCTAAGCTGTTCGTTGGTCGATTCTGGTGTTCTCTTGTGATGCCTCGTTCCTGTTTGCTGACATACTCCTTTTCTGGTGGTGATCTTCATTCATTGCTGGAGGCTCTTTTGCAGGAGGCCTTTCCGGTGGGGGATGCTTGCCTCCGTGGAAGTCAAGAGGACTTCGTTGCAGTATCCGCTCACCATTCCTGGTCTCTGCCTGAGAGCTGTTGGGAGCATCCGGACATTCCTTTCTGGTGGTTCCTATGCAGGAGACCTTTTGGTTGGGGGATCCTTGCCTTCGTGGAAGTCAAGAGGACTTCGTTGCAGGATCCGCTTTTGTTCTTGGTCTCTGCCTGGGAGCTGTTTGGAGCGTCCGGAGTTCGCTCCTTAAGAGGGGAGTTATGTCACGTTCTGTTCCTGGTTGCGGATCATTCTGGTAATGGCTTCTGGTATCCAGTACTCCTTTTGCTATTCTTGTTTAATATTTCTTGGTTTTTGGTTTTCTATTCTGTGTCTGGTTTTCTTTATGCTGGGATTTCTGGGTTCATTCCTATAGTTCGTCCCTGGATTTCCCAGTCTCCAGGTTTCCTTTAAATGTTTGTTTTATGTGCCACACCCTTATGTTTCCAGCTTTCATTATGTGTTGGAGTTCCTGCAGGCAGCGGCTCAAAGCTTCTGTCTTTTCTTGCAGGTAAGTGCTATATATGTGTTCTTAATCTGTGGTTGTTTTAGCATACATTAGGCAGTGTAGGACCTGCCAGATATGGGGTACATTGGCGTTGTTGGCAGGCTTATGCAATGTATGATCATATAGTGTGACTAAACCCCCATGATTTCCATATGTAGTACTTAGTTATTTCTCCTCTTGTTTTGCCTATGTTATCTTGTCGTGTCTTAGTTTGTATATACCTGTCCATGTTCAGCCCTGTCCCGTCATGCCCATGTTTAGTTAATGTTCCCTTATGTATTGTCATGTTCTGGGTTTAGCTTCCTATCCTTCTCTGGTTCTGGGTTCTACTAGTTATGTCTTGTTTTCATGTTTGGTGCCTGTTCTAGCTTTGTCTTGTTTCTAGTACTGGATACACCCTTGCTGCAGAGCCTCCCTATACAGCTCCTGGGAGGTCTGCTTATTTCCTAGTTCCTTGGATCCGCAGAAGCTGAATCAGGGTTCTGGTTGTGGCTGCACAAACGCTGGTGCTCAACACCAGGGGGCGTGCGGTTACCCTGCACCAGACCCTGCTAATCCACCTCCACGCTGAAGACTCCCACTTCATCAGGCATTATGGGTCCCGGTCCATGCCCCGCCACCTGGACACTGTGTCTGGGTTCCGGGCACCGGACTACCACCCTGACAGTGACGAGGGAGGGAGGGAGGGGGAGAAAGGGGAGAAAGAGTGACGAGGGAGGGAGGGGGAGAAAGGGGAGAAAGAGTGACGAGGGAGGGAGGGAGGGGGAGAAAGGGGAGAAAGAGTGACGAGGGAGGGAGGGGGAGAAAGGGGAGAGAGTGACGAGGGAGGGAGGGAGGGGGAGAAAGGGGAGAAAGAGTGACGAGGGAGGGAGGGGGAGAAAGGGGAGAGAGTGACGAGGGAGGGAGGGAGGGGGAGAAAGGGGAGAGAGTGACGAGGGAGGGAGGGAGGGGGAGAAAGGGGAGAAAGAGTGACGAGGGAGGGAGGGAGGGGGAGAAAGGGGAGAAAGAGTGACGAGGGAGGGAGGGAGGGGGAGAAAGGGGAGAAAGAGTGACGAGGGAGGGAGGGAGGGGGAGAAAGGGGAGAAAGAGTGACGAGGGAGGGAGGGAGGGGGAGAAAGGGGAGAAAGAGTGACGAGGGAGGGAGGGAGGGGGAGAAAGGGGAGAAAGAGTGACGAGGGAGGGAGGGAGGGGGAGAAAGGGGAGAAAGAGTGACGAGGGAGGGAGGGAGGGGGAGAAAGGGGAGAAAGAGTGACGAGGGAGGGAGGGAGGGGGAGAAAGGGGAGAAAGAGTGACGAGGGAGGGAGGGAGGGGGAGAAAGGGGAGAAAGAGTGACGAGGGAGGGAGGGAGGGGGAGAAAGGGGAGAAAGAGTGACGAGGGAGGGAGGGAGGGGGAGAAAGGGGAGAAAGAGTGACGAGGGAGGGAGGGAGGGGGAGAAAGGGGAGAAAGAGTGACGAGGGAGGGAGGGAGGGGGAGAAAGGGGAGAAAGAGTGACGAGGGAGGGAGGGAGGGGGAGAAAGGGGAGAAAGAGTGACGAGGGAGGGAGGGAGGGGGAGAAAGGGGAGAAAGAGTGACGAGGGAGGGAGGGAGGGGGAGAAAGGGGAGAAAGAGTGACGAGGGAGGGAGGGAGGGGGAGAAAGGGGAGAAAGAGTGACGAGGGAGGGAGGGAGGGGGAGAAAGGGGAGAAAGAGTGACGAGGGAGGGAGGGAGGGGGAGAAAGGGGAGAAAGAGTGACGAGGGAGGGAGGGAGGGGGAGAAAGGGGAGAAAGAGTGACGAGGGAGGGAGGGAGGGGGAGAAAGGGGAGAAAGAGTGACGAGGGAGGGAGGGAGGGGGAGAAAGGGGAGAAAGAGTGACGAGGGAGGGAGGGAGGGGGAGAAAGGGGAGAAAGAGTGACGAGGGAGGGAGGGAGGGGGAGAAAGGGGAGAAAGAGTGACGAGGGAGGGAGGGAGGGGGAGAAAGGGGAGAAAGAGTGACGAGGGAGGGAGGGAGGGGGAGAAAGGGGAGAAAGAGTGACGAGGGAGGGAGGGAGGGGGAGAAAGGGGAGAAAGAGTGACGAGGGAGGGAGGGAGGGGGAGAAAGGGGAGAAAGAGTGACGAGGGAGGGAGGGAGGGGGAGAAAGGGGAGAAAGAGTGACGAGGGAGGGAGGGAGGGGGAGAAAGGGGAGAAAGAGTGACGAGGGAGGGAGGGAGGGGGAGAAAGGGGAGAAAGAGTGACGAGGGAGGGAGGGAGGGGGAGAAAGGGGAGAAAGAGTGACGAGGGAGGGAGGGAGGGGGAGAAAGGGGAGAAAGAGTGACGAGGGAGGGAGGGAGGGGGAGAAAGGGGAGAAAGAGTGACGAGGGAGGGAGGGAGGGGGAGAAAGGGGAGAAAGAGTGACGAGGGAGGGAGGGAGGGGGAGAAAGGGGAGAAAGAGTGACGAGGGAGGGAGGGAGGGGGAGAAAGGGGAGAAAGAGTGACGAGGGAGGGAGGGAGGGGGAGAAAGGGGAGAAAGAGTGACGAGGGAGGGAGGGAGGGGGAGAAAGGGGAGAAAGAGTGACGAGGGAGGGAGGGAGGGGGAGAAAGGGGAGAAAGAGTGACGAGGGAGGGAGGGAGGGGGAGAAAGGGGAGAAAGAGTGACGAGGGAGGGAGGGAGGGGGAGAAAGGGGAGAAAGAGTGACGAGGGAGGGAGGGAGGGGGAGAAAGGGGAGAAAGAGTGACGAGGGAGGGAGGGAGGGGGAGAAAGGGGAGAAAGAGTGACGAGGGAGGGAGGGAGGGGGAGAAAGGGGAGAAAGAGTGACGAGGGAGGGAGGGAGGGGGAGAAAGGGGAGAAAGAGTGACGAGGGAGGGAGGGAGGGGGAGAAAGGGGAGAAAGAGTGACGAGGGAGGGAGGGAGGGGGAGAAAGGGGAGAAAGAGTGACGAGGGAGGGAGGGAGGGGGAGAAAGGGGAGAAAGAGTGACGAGGGAGGGAGGGAGGGGGAGAAAGGGGAGAAAGAGTGACGAGGGAGGGAGGGAGGGGGAGAAAGGGGAGAGAGTGACGAGGGAGGGAGGGAGGGGGAGAAAGGGGAGAAAGAGTGACGAGGGAGGGAGGGAGGGGGAGAAAGGGGAGAAAGAGTGACGAGGGAGGGAGGGAGGGGGAGAAAGGGGAGAAAGAGTGACGAGGGAGGGAGGGAGGGGGAGAAAGGGGAGAAAGAGTGACGAGGGAGGGGGAGAAAGGGGAGAAAGAGTGACGAGGGAGGGGGAGAAAGGGGAGAAAGAGTGACGAGGGAGGGAGGGAGGGGGAGAAAGGGGAGAAAGAGTGACGAGGGAGGGAGGGAGGGGGAGAAAGGGGAGAAAGAGTGACGAGGGAGGGAGGGAGGGGGAGAAAGGGGAGAAAGAGTGACGAGGGAGGGAGGGAGGGGGAGAAAGGGGAGAAAGAGTGACGAGGGAGGGAGGGAGGGGGAGAAAGGGGAGAAAGAGTGACGAGGGAGGGAGGGAGGGGGAGAAAGGGGAGAAAGAGTGACGAGGGAGGGAGGGAGGGGGAGAAAGGGGAGAAAGAGTGACGAGGGAGGGAGGGAGGGGGAGAAAGGGGAGAAAGAGTGACGAGGGAGGGAGGGAGGGGGAGAAAGGGGAGAAAGAGTGACGAGGGAGGGAGGGAGGGGGAGAAAGGGGAGAAAGAGTGACGAGGGAGGGAGGGAGGGGGAGAAAGGGGAGAAAGAGTGACGAGGGAGGGAGGGAGGGGGAGAAAGGGGAGAAAGAGTGACGAGGGAGGGAGGGAGGGGGAGAAAGGGGAGAAAGAGTGACGAGGGAGGGAGGGAGGGGGAGAAAGGGGAGAAAGAGTGACGAGGGAGGGAGGGAGGGGGAGAAAGGGGAGAAAGAGTGACGAGGGAGGGAGGGAGGGGGAGAAAGGGGAGAAAGAGTGACGAGGGAGGGAGGGAGGGGGAGAAAGGGGAGAAAGAGTGACGAGGGAGGGAGGGAGGGGGAGAAAGGGGAGAAAGAGTGACGAGGGAGGGAGGGAGGGGGAGAAAGGGGAGAAAGAGTGACGAGGGAGGGAGGGAGGGGGAGAAAGGGGAGAAAGAGTGACGAGGGAGGGAGGGAGGGGGAGAAAGGGGAGAAAGAGTGACGAGGGAGGGAGGGAGGGGGAGAAAGGGGAGAAAGAGTGACGAGGGAGGGAGGGAGGGGGAGAAAGGGGAGAAAGAGTGACGAGGGAGGGAGGGAGGGGGAGAAAGGGGAGAAAGAGTGACGAGGGAGGGAGGGAGGGGGAGAAAGGGGAGAAAGAGTGACGAGGGAGGGAGGGAGGGGGAGAAAGGGGAGAAAGAGTGACGAGGGAGGGAGGGAGGGGGAGAAAGGGGAGAAAGAGTGACGAGGGAGGGAGGGAGGGGGAGAAAGGGGAGAAAGAGTGACGAGGGAGGGAGGGAGGGGGAGAAAGGGGAGAAAGAGTGACGAGGGAGGGAGGGAGGGGGAGAAAGGGGAGAAAGAGTGACGAGGGAGGGAGGGAGGGGGAGAAAGGGGAGAAAGAGTGACGAGGGAGGGAGGGAGGGGGAGAAAGAGTGACAAGGGGGGGAGGGAGATTGACATCCATCACACACACACAAAATCACACAATCATGCAACCCTTACACACACAGAAACACACAATGCATTCCTTACACACACTCAGTGCACCCCTAACAGACGCACACACTGCATCCCGTACATACACAGAAACACACCTTGCAGCCCTTACACATACAAACACAGATTCACACAATGCATTCCTTACACACATATCAGGACATCCCCTACACACTCCACCCCCGGTGAACAAACTCATTGGTGGAACATGAAGGTGGACCCTGGGACCCAGACCTTGAGCTGTGTAAAGGGCCCCCCAAAAATGGAGCTGCTTCCCGTTCTCCCAGAACATTGATTTTTGTGACCACAGTTACAAACAGCCTCCAGAGAGCTTGTTCTACACCAGACCAGTGGAGCCAGACTGCAGCTAGAGCCCATCATCATCCTCATCTGGTTGTAAGTAGGCAATCTAGCATATTATTCGTGGCACTAATCTCTAATTTACCTCACATTAAAAAAAACACTGTAGTCCCCAGAACCACTGCAGCTTAATGTAGTGGTTCTGGTGTCTATAGCCTGTCCCTGCAGGCCTTTTAATGTAAACACGGTGGCACTCCAGCACTGGCGTTAGTTAAAATGGCAGAAAAATTATTGGAAAGGGTTAGGGGGGCTACTAATAAGGATAGGGGGAGAGGGGTAGGTAGAAAAATAATTGGAAGGGTTTAGGGGGGCTACTAAAATGGATGGGAGGAGGGGGGAGGTAGAAAGATTATTGGAAGGGGTTAGGGGAGTACTAATATGAATGGAAGGGGTTAGGGGGTACTAATATGCATGGAAGGGGTTAGGGGGTTACTAATATGCATGGAAGGGGTAGGAGGTTAATATGCGTGGAAGGAGTAGGTGGGGTTCTTTTGTGCATGGAAGGGGTAGGGGTGGTTCTAATATTCATGGGAAGGGTAGGTGTAGTTCTAATCAGGAGGATCCCGGCGCTGTATCCGGGTAAGTAAAACCCCTTCCCTGTAGTGACCCTTTAATGTTATTATTTAATAATTTATATAGCGACTGCAAATTCCGTAGCGCTGTACAATGGGATAAACAACTCCTAGTTTACGGAATAAGAATATACCCGGCGAGTAAAAATGCTATCCCCCCAGATTTTTTGGGGTTCCTACGCCCATGAATCAATTTTAGATGTTTGAAATGGACCTCTAATATATTTGGCTATGTGATTACCAGAAAAAAAAAACATTGAAAACCTATACATGGGGTTACGGTTATATTCATGAGACAATGTTAAATAAAAATACTTTGGCTATATTGTACTGACTCATTTCAGGATTATGATATTTTCTGTGAAAATTGAATTACTAATGTGTGAGAATAAACACAAATAGAAGTATAACCACTAAATGGAGCCTCCATTTGTGATAAAGCTAGACTGCTGAAAAATGTATATGTAAATTTTAATATTATAATTTATTATTATATTGTACCCTATTGTAACAATTCAATGTATGTGGGCCCATGACATACTTGAAAATGAGAGAAATCTCAATATATCCTTCCTGTGGATTACTTTAAAAATAAGATAAAAAAATATGACCAAACAACAAAAAATACGCCATTTTAAATACTCTGGGTTGCCTACTTTTTAAAATGGTATGCCATAATGGTGGGAATGTTATTACTCAAGATGTCATACTCTCTCAAAGACGACAAACGCCCTGAAAATTACTTGGTCTATTTTCCAGGTAAGAAGACTGAAATGGTCATCCCCCCATGTTTTGCCCTGTACATTTCCAAAACCCCATAAAACCTGTACATGAGGGTACTATTGTACTTGTGAGACGTTGCTGAACACAAATATTAGTGTTTTGTAGCAGGAAAACGTATAATGACGATATTGGAAAAATTGCAGTTATGGTATGGATGATTAGCTTACTAGCAAATAGAATCCCACAAATCTATGTTCTGAAAAATTCCCCCAACATAGATTAGCAAACAATCAACTAGGGCTTATTTTCGAGGTAGGACTTATATTACGAGTATCCCCCGAAAATATGCTAGCTAGTGCTTAATTTCGGGGGATTGTGTTATTTTCGGGGAAACACTGTGTGTGTGTATATATATATATATATATTTTTTTTTTTATCTTTTGCTAGAAGCGTCTCTGTAAATCAGAGTATTTGATTGGCGGCTGACATCACATGTTCTCTGCCACCTTGTTTTAATTTATGATTTTTGGTCACTGCCTAGTATTCGTCCTAAACATAGAAACATAGAATGTGACGGCAGATAAGAACCATTCGGCTCATCTAGTCTGCCCAGTTTTCTAAATACTTTCATTAGTCCCTGGCCTTATCTTATAGTTAGGATAGCCTTATGCCTATCCCACGCATGCTTAAACTCCTTTACTGTGTTTACCTCTACCACTTCAGCTGGAAGGCTATTCCATGCATCCACTACCCTCTCAGAAAGTAATACTTCCTGATATTTTTTAAAACCTTTGTCCCTCTAATTTAAGACTATGTCCTCTTGTTGTGGTAGTTTTTCTTCTTTTAAATATAGTCTCCTCCTTTACTGTGTTGATTCCCTTTAATTTATGATTTTTGGTCACTGCCCAGTATTTGTCCTAAACATGGGAAATTTTACAAAATACATATTGCCAGTTTTAGGAGTGCTTGTAAACCAATTTGTTGTTTGATGTCTGGGTGAAATCATTGCACAAACATTGCCCTGGCTCTAGTCGCAGAGCTGTGAGATTCTAGTCAAACTTGGTCTACTATATTCTTCAAGGTAATGCAGTTTATTTAAGTAAAAACAATATGTCACTATAAAAGCTGCATGTGTTCAGTGCATTTATGATATATATTTAAAAATAAGTTATTTTACAACAATCCATGTACATTTCTCAGACACATCTATAGTGTTTCATTACCCTGTTGCTGCTACCTTTATATCAAATCAGCGTTGACCATTATATAGATTGTCTGCATACAATGTATTGGACTGAAGAGAAATTATTCTAAGCCGGCAGTCCATAATAGTTAAAGGGACACTCCAGGCACCAAGACCACGTCTGCCCATTGGAGTGGTTGGGTGCCAACTCCCACTACCCTTAACCCTGCGACTGTAAATATTGCAGTTTTCATAAACTGCAATATTTACCTTGCAGGGTTAACTCCTCTACTAGACAGCCACTAGAGGGCACTTCCGGGTTTATAGCACAAATTTTGTGCTATAGCGTCGCTGGACGTCCTCACGCTATGTGAGGACCTCCAGTGTCGCTGAAATTTTCAATGCTTTCCTATGGGGAGGTCTAATGCGTGTGCGGAATGCCCATTAGGTCTCCCCCGCCAGATGACGTCGGCAGGGGAGGAGCGTGGGTGGACATGAACCAGCGCTGAGGGACATCGGTGCTGGATACAGGTAAGTCACTGAAGGAGTTTTTACCCCTCCAGCAACATGGGATGGGGGTTGGGAAGGAGAGGGGACCTGCAGTGCCAGGAAAACAAAACTGGAAAACAAACCCGGAGAGTCCCTTTAATTCAACTTTTAACTCTCTTATATTCTGTATGTAAATGACTTGGCAAATATTCCCATTTTATAATTACAAAAGCACTGCAGAATGTTGGCTATGATAATAAAAATTAATGACTGGAGTTTGTCAAATGTATTGGACAGCATCACCTAGTGGTGAACAAGAGCAGTGACATAAGCAACACTATTTTCACGAAAAATGTTACAAATGGGGAAGAAAAAAAAAATCTGTAGTAACTAGAAAAAAACAACAACAACAACAAATCTTTAACTGTGTTTACATTAGAACAAGGGTTCCAATATTCTAAAAACTACAACTTCCATGATGCTTTGTCATTCTCAATGCATGCAAGTAGCTGGTTTCTGGTCATATCAAAATAATTTACATTTATAATTTTTTCACTCTTTTATTCTCCCATCACAAGTGAACCTAGCTATACCATATCCTCAATGCCTCTCTTGTATATCTCAACTTTCATGTTTCTTGCTTTTTCTAGGTTCTCCTATGGTTTTGGTATGGATTGTATTATCATTTTCCATTGCAGTATGGTTGATTTGGAAAACAGTTGCACAGCGTCTAGATACTACGTGTAAACGGTACCCAGAATTGGTCGGTGTTAGTCGATTCGTCATGGAAGCTGAGAAAGAAAAGCCAGAAGATTCTCAGCCAGAAACTCCTCTTCCAGATTTTATTGGAGGTGTTATTGGGGTAGATCTAAAACCCATAGGCAATACACAGGAAACAACTGTAACTAATAGCTCTGCCTCATTACCTCCTATTATATCTTCTCCTGCATCAAGACCAGAGCAGAAGCAGTTGAAATTTGGTCCTTCAAAAGGAGGTAACTCAGAACCCAAAACTCAAAAGACCAGAAGGCCACCATTATCCAGGTTTATATTGGGCTCCTCAGAGGACAACTCTTCAGATGATGAATTTTCTTCCAATTCATGTAAAAGTACAAGAAAAAACAGCCTTACCAGCCTTGGCTCTCAGACTCCTTCTTTATCATCACTGCCTGAAACCGAAACTCTGACAGCAACCATGAGGTAAGGGAAACAGGATATTAGTTTGTGAAATAAATGAGATTATACATAATAAATTATTTGTTTATATTGTGCAGGCAGTGTACTATCTCTGGTATAGGTATATAAATGTATACAATTACAGTGTACTAGTTAACTAATTGCAATTCACTTGATTGACCACGTCATGGTCTGTTTGTTGCTTGATAGGTAAACAGAACATATTGTATGGTGCAAAGTTCGAAGTGTGAAGTGTGAACACTTGCATTGAGAGGAAATGGGAAAAGGAAGTGAACTGGGACTTAAAAAAATAAATTAAAAAAAAAAGAGAGAAACCAGGAGCAGAAATGTGTTGAAAACTAGTGTAACAGTAGACAATTAATAATTAGAATAAACATTTGTCAAATATTTGTATTTTCTTATTCAACCCGATATATTGTCATGGAAATATTACACTATAGATTTGAAGTGAAATTTGTAAACAATGATTTATGGACATTCTTAATTCTTGGCTTGTTTTCCCGAGTAAGCTTTTTGCAGGTCCGAGCCCTGATTAATGTTCAGGCAAGCCATCAAGTCAGAGATATAGAAGTCTTTTTTTTTTGTCAATCTTTCTTTTATTGAAGCATATTAGATGGAGTACAGAAACAAAGAAAGGGAAATGCAAAAACGGATTACATTAGAGGGTAAGTACATCGGTAGCTTGAGAAATTACATTTCCTGGGTGAGGATGCTTCATTTTTTAAATTGTGTTAAGAAAAGCGTGTTGTAGCTAGTATCAATGCCTATCCTGATAGACTATTAGAGGGTAACAGTGGGCTATGCAAAACTTAGGCACATAGTTAATAAGTAATAAGTGAGGTCATAGTAGTAAAAATAATAATGTGAAGAACCATAGGCGAAACATCACATAAGTTAAGACAGTTATATGTCAGAAGAATCAAGGCTTATGCGTTATAAATATGACATGGCAGTAGCTTATTACTGCATGCCTATCGAATCATGCTTGTTCGGCTAGCAGGTATGACATTATGCGATTAGCTGATAATATGCTCTCTGAACAGCCACTAAGTAGGAGCTGTACATGCTAGGTAGCGGGAGACAGGGTAAAATTAAAACGATAAGGTTACATTTACGTTAAAGACATGCAAATATATGAGATCACTAAAGTCTAGCTAGCAACAGCAACACTTCAACATAGATAATAGTATACCATGCAGTAAGTAGGGAGACATAAGTGGTAGCAAGCTTCTGTGTAATATCCCTTTCATAACCATTGCGTATTCTGGCTAACCAGTGCGTGGACTGGAGAGAGTCCTTGCAGTGAAAGATAAAAAGAAAAGGTATTATGTGTCCACAAACCGGTCCCCTTCAACCCATGCCGGTTCCTGGCATGCAGGTTTTCGGTGTGTGTGCGGTGCGTGTCCGTTGCTGGGCTTCTGTACCTCGCCGCAGTACGGGTGATGGTGAGGGTGACTCCCCAGTTCCAGGTTGGTATGCAGGTTTGCGTCCTCTTGCCCCAAGCTCGGTCGCCGCTGGGGTCTGGATTTACTGCGCTTAGAGGGACAGAGGAGTGGGTCTGGAGTGATGAATGTTTGTTTATGTAAGTATGTATCGGCAGATACAGGTGGAGTGTCGCTGTTGCTTCTGTGTGAAGTCAGACTGGGTGATAGGCATGTTTGGTACCTCGGTTCCTCTGGCGGTCGCTGTGGGCGGGTGTTACAACGCCATGTTCCCTGTAGTGGCTTCTCTGCGTCCGAGGGCCGCTTGTCTTCGGCCTGTATAGGCGCTCGCGCCCTTTGCCATTGGACCCATCATCAGGTCCGTGGGCCCAGGGTTCCGCCGGATCCCAAGCTTCTCCCTGGGTGTATGGCGGGCTGTGGGGGGGGATTCCTCCCTGTGAGCGCCCAGCTCAGATGAAGAGTGAGCGGGCCTCTCGACAGCGATATCCACAGGTGTGGTAATTGGTGTGCATCAGATGCCAGGGGTATCTCCGGGTGTGTGGGCCTTTGCTTGGTATTACCCCGTGTGCAAGAGTAAGTGATGGCTGCCGGTAGACCGGTGTTCGAGATTGCATGTTCTGCGCACATGGTCTCCGCCATCTTGTGTGTGGGTCTCAGGCTACTTGTCGGCGGTTTCACAGAGAGCTGTTTAGCCTGGCTTGGCTTAGCTTAGCTTGGACCAGGATCACCCCCCCGGTCCAGTGGGGGGGGGGGGGGGGGGGGGAACAGGACCGGGTCCGCAGGCTTTCCACGCGTGTCGGGCTCCGTCGGGCAGGATTGTGTTGCGGCGGCCGTCCGCTTCACTCACCGCCAGCATAGGTCCCGCCTGTTGCAGCGGGCCCCATCCTCCGAGGGACTAAAACTTCGAGAGCAAGCCTCTCCTCAGCTCAGGCAGCCCGATTTTATCGAGGGTCGCAGTAATTCGCCGACAATTCTCCCCAAAAGTCTCGATTTGTAGGCTGTGACCCTGTTTGCAGGAGCTGAGCTGTCCTGCGACCGCTCAGCTCGGCGGCCCGGCCCCGCCCCCCGTCTTTTTTTTTTTTTGTTACATTTTTTATTATTATTTTTCATTGAACTTATCGTCACGTTTTAAGTTGCAGTAAAGAGGTAGGATTCGCAGGTCCATGGCATGCAAATATACTTCAACCAGCTAGCCACGCATGCCTTCGAGAGGCAAATCAAGCAGTTCAGGGAAAACAATCTATACTGTACATCATAAATGTTGTGAAGGTTACAAACCAGCATATATGTTGAATCAAAGCATAGCAACATGTGTTTAGGTATTATGGGTAGTGTCATGGTATTTCCTATGGTATCTTGTATTAGTGTTAGCGGGAATCGTTGTGGCGTGCCCCCTGACACTGTAGACTATCCGCCCGCCTCTGGGACTTCCTGCCTGGTTGTTTTTTGTGTGTGCCCATGTTCCCAACTCCCCTATGTGATGGTGTAGACATGAGCGGCTGGCCAGGATGGAGGAGTATTGGTCATCATCTTGGATGGGCCAGCAACCTGAGGTTTCCATCGACGTCTGAGTCAATGCCGGAGTGTTTTCCTCCCCATGTGATGGGATTTCAACATGGTTCAAAATTTAGTAGGCCTGAAATCTCCATGTGGCATATACAAGTACAGGTGTTTGTTGTATCTGTTAGTTACATGTAGCTAAGATACTGTCATCAATGTACTGAGCATGTGCATCAGCTGCAGTCACACTCCTTTGTCCTTAAAATGAGTCATGCAGTCTGCCCATATGAGGTGATCCTGAATATCCTGTTCACGGATTGGTCTAAGGGTATGTGTGAGTGGAGCTATGAATGGAAGGAGTTATTGTTAATAAAAAGCATTTGCAATCTGTGCTCTGGGCTCACACATTTTTGGAACAGGAGTTCATCTGAGACCCGATCGGTAACAATAAAGACCTTTTACTTCCTGAATTGATCTGCGTCCGACTCTCTATGTGTGGCTTCTGCAGTGCTTTCCGGTAACACCCACTCCCCGTGTCATCCCCCTGTCGGCTATATGTCAGCATGCTTTGGAAATCTGGGCAGTATGCTTCTACTAGCCAATGTGTCCATATGTCTAAGTACGTTTGTCAGCGGCCCTGTGCTGTGAACGTCAAGTCTTCAAGTCATTCACTTGAATCTGAATAGAGTTCAAATTCTCACACTAATGTTGGGGGGGGGGGGGAGGGGTGTTCTCTCAGGTAAAGAGACAAAGTAGATCAGGTAGTCTGCATACGCAGCCACCATATGTGTGGAGGGTCCTGACTTGATTCCTCTTATATCTGGGTTTCTCCGAATTGCCTGTAAAACGGTTCCAGGGCCAAGATGAACAGCAAAGACGAGAGTGGGCAGCCTTGCCTGGTCCCGTTGCGAATGTGGAATGTGTCCATGTAAGCTCCATTAATACACATCTTCGCTGATGAGTCAGCATACAGTGCCGTAATCCAGTTGTACATGTTCGGGCCCATCCCCAGGGCTATGAGCGTGCTAAACAGGAAGTCCCAGCTTACTCTGTGAAAGACTTTCTCTGTGTCGGTCGATAGGAGGAGGAGGCCTGTGCTGGTCTGCTGAGCGTGGTGGATTAAGGAGATGGTCCTGGAGGTATTGTCCCTTGTCTCCCTGTGCGGTATGAACCCCACTTGGTCAGGTTTCACAAGGGACAGCATGTAAGGTGTCCGCATAGATGCCAGAATTTTAGCGAAGAGCTTTATGTCGCAATTCAATAGGGAGATAGGCTGGTAGTTGGCACAATGCTCCTTTCCCTCTTTAGGTATCAGGGCTATGTTTGCCTCTAGCGTCTGGGAGGTAAGCTTCTGTCCCTGCGTCAACGAGTAATAGGCTGACATGAAATGTGGAGAAAGGACATCTGAGAACAGTTTGTAGTATCGTATCGTCAGTCCGTCAGGACCCCGACTCTTGCCTGGTTTTGATGTCCTGAGTGCCAGTTCCTCCATGGTCAGTGGGGCTTCCAGAGCCTCTGACGCTGCCGCCGGGATATTCGTGTGTAGATTATCGGCCAGATATGTTCATATGGTCTTTATAGTCTGAGAGGTGTGGGTGCATGGCCCTCCATCAGTCAATAAGGCGGTGGGTACGAAAGGTGTGTCTGATCCTCAGGAGGATCTGCTCCGGTATCGCCGACAAGCCTGTCGAGGTGTCTGTCCGTGGGTTGAAGGCAATGTTAAATTAACCCCCAGGATCAAGAATCCGTCAGTAAGAGACATTAGCGTCTTGAATGTGGACTTTAAAAATCTTCGTTGTTTGGTGTTCGGTGCGTAGATGTTGGCTAGGGTGATGTTCTGTCCCAGTAGCGAACCCTTAACAAATATATAACGGCCATTACCATCTGTTTTGGTCTTGGTCTGTATGAATGGAATAGATTTGAGTACAAGTATCGCGGTTCCCCTCAATTTGCCCGCAGGGTTATTCCCATAGTAACAAAAAACAACAATATATACACCACAGTGGCAATAAATGTAGTGGAATATCAAGTTTAAGAATACTTAGTTTAACCCCTTAAGGACCAAACTTCTGGAATAAAAGGGAATCATGACATGTCGCACATGTCATGTGTCCTTAAGGGGTTAAAGTTAAAATACAGCCTCCCAAGATCGCTACCCAAAGAAATTACCTTTACAATATATAGAAAACCAAAACAGACATTCGGGATACGGCTGAACAAATCTACAAAAGGAACATAAAAAATATAAAGTGAAGTACAGTTATCACAATCAATCATGCGCTATACATGAATGCACTCACGAGATTGCATAGAATGAAGCGCATAAGGTGCCTCCCCCGATGTAGTGGGGGGCTAGTGGTCCCCTTTTCGTTGTAAGGTAGCCAATGGTACACAGGACTTCAAACTGGTGAGGATAGAAAATCAGTTGTTTTATTAATATAAAAAAGGTGAATAATCACCATCAGCATAGGATAAAATGTATATGTTTTTTACATTCTGTAATATTGTAATTCAACAGATTTTCTATCCTCACCCGTTTGAAGTCCTGTGTACCATTGGCTACCTTACAACGAAAAGGGGAACATTATTCCCATAGTAGCCTTGTGTAAAGATTGATTATTTAATTTTGGTGCACTATCATCCCTGAAGTGAGTTTCCTGTATATAAACTATATTTTGAGCTTTAAAATCTTTTAGAGCAAGCAAGTATTTCTCAGGGGTGTTAAGCCCTCAAGCGTTAATCGAGAGGAGTTTCCACAGGGGAAAAGGGGCTAGGTCCCAGGTTCATTCTACTTATGCTCAGGGGGGGTTTGTCGGTCGCTGGTCACAACTCCGCCTGTCCAGGGTGGGGCTGAGTGTGACGTGCTAGCGTGGTTGGGGCTGTTCCTAAAAGGCAGTCACAGAGCACGGTAGGAGCCAGGTAGGCTGGATGCCAACAGTAACGAGCAACTAATGCTCCTGCTAGAGCGACTGAGGTAGGTAAATTCCCCGGTCCAGACCAGTCACTCGCTCAGACTGTGGTCGTCCAAGCCTGAATTATCGGGAGGGGGGCGGGGTATTGATCTGTGGCAGATCAGGGATGGAAAATAAAGTAAAGGAGGTGTCACAGTAGTTCTCCCGGTTCGTCTACCTCGGAATGTCAGAATAAGTTAACAGAGGTTGTAATGCCAAACCTTGGGTCAACTAAAGGAATTCCACGTGTGCCCTCTCACTGCATCCTGACCCTGGAGACCTGCGTGCTGGTCTGAGTGCGTGTGTGAAAACGAAAGGGGTGCAGCTGTAGGTGACATATGTAGGTGCGTGCGGTATAGCATCACTCACGGCTCATAGTAGCACTGCAACCGTGCATCATTAGCAATAGTCCAAGAGTTCTTGCAAGAGCATAACAATAACAGGCCATTCAGTCAGTCCAGTGATTTCGGTGGAGATGTAGCAGCAAGCCGCTTGGTGGGTGTCAGGCAACATAATGCATAGGTAGGTTGGCATGTGCAGTTGTCGCCTTATGCAGGGTAAGGTCCAGTATGCGGAGCATGCGGTTGCCACCTAGATGTTTCCTCCATGTCGTAGTCGTTGCCGTCTTCGCTGCCCCCACCGGATGTTTAGTCGTGTGGTCTGCTACAGTCCCGTCCGTCGGCCGAAGTAGGACGCCCGTTAAATGCAGAGTTGCACTATTCCATCATCCTGTCAGAGGCCTTCAACTTACGGGGAGGGGAGAGGAGGGGGAAGGGAGGGGGAAAGGAGGGGAGAGGAGGGGGAAAGAAGGGAGAAGGGGAAGGGAAGGGAGGGGGAAACGAGGGGAGAGGAGGGGGGAAGGGAGTGGGTGTCGCACTTCATGTACTTATCAACGGTTAGTCAGAGTCGGTACTCCACAAGGTCATTGCGGCAGGTGAGGGCATGCAGGTGAAGCATCACAGGGAGTGTCTGTTTAAGATGGGGCCCCAGCTCCTCGGGTGGTCGCTTGGCGGGGTCATCTGTCCCTCTGGTGTAAGGCCGGAGGCCTCATGGCAAGTAAAAGTTTGAGGGGTCAGGCCATTTCATGTTCAATGGGGGGATGGAAATGAGAGTCCCCAAATGAACAAAGTCCGCGTGGGTACGTATCACTACAGGTCCTTCTGGTGTGGTCACTGATAGCCCTGAAGGAAAGAGCCAGCGGTACCTGGTTCCTGATGCCTGGAGGGCCCTCACAAGCCCCAGCGGGGCTGCAGGGTCTCAATGCAAGAGGCCGTTGAAAATGTCTGCCAGAATAGTCTGTAGGTGATGAGGGTCAGTTTCTACCTCAGGGAGGCCTCGAAGCCTGAGGTTATTACGCCTACCCCGGTTGTTTTGGTCTGCCACATGTAATGCCATCCCCCTCAAAATGTCCTCATGCTGTGCCTGTGTGTCACTTACTTGGGCATGGGCCGATCTGAGCTGGTCACATGTGTCCTCCACGCTGTCGCCCAGGCCCTGTATGTCCTAATGGAGGGCCTGAATATCCAGCCGGATGGATGTTTGCAGCGTGCTGTTGGCGGCTGCCAAATAAGCACGTGTGGGGAGAGATTGTAGCAGCCTGCCCCAATCGGCGACATTTCCTCAGAAGAAAAGGCCGGTGAGAGTCTTTGCGCCGTCTGAGGCCCCTTCCAACAGGGGCAGGGAGGCTAGGTCTGCAAGCGTGGAAAGTACAGTCTGAGGGATGGGGTGATAGAATTTTTTTTTAGAGTCGGCAGCCCTCTTGTGAGCCCAATGAGACTTGCCCATGGTGGTGAGTTAGGTTGGGGTTTACCGCTGTTTAACACGAGGAGGCTCAGGAGAAAAGAAAAAAGCAGCCATGTCTACTCGCGGTCAGGCCCCGTCCTCGATATAGAATTCTTTAATTCGTGAAATATATGTCTTCTTTTTGAGCCCAGAATATATGAAAGTTAGGGATTGAGCCCTCTCCAACTTTCTATAGAAAAACCACAAATACAGTATCTTATCCGTTATTTGAATCATCTCTACAATACTTTAAGAATAAGCAAAAAACAAACAAACAAAAAAAACAGCTATGTATGAGATATAGGTATAACTGAGTCCGTCACATATAAGTAGCTGATACAAATATTATTGTGAAATGTATTAATGTAACTTTGCTCAAATACACTAAATAAATTGTGAAGCACTCCACAGTGACCTAACATAGGGTGCGATCTTTCAACCTTCCTCAAGTAGGTCTATGCGGTACTTAAAACGGGCAGAGAATGGCAAATGTCCAGCTACAATTTCCTATAATTAAAGGGACACTATAGTCGCCACAACAACTACTGCTTAATGTAGTTGTTCTGGTGAGCATAATCATGTTCTTCAGGTATTTTCATGCAAACACTGCCTTTTCAGAGAATGCATGGGGACGCTGAATTTTCCTCATAGAGATGCATTGATACAATCTCCGCCCCATCCCGCCTCGTACGATTTTAGCCAATCTAATGCAAACCTGCGCAATGCTTGAAATAAGGTGAGTTCTAATTCCTTTTAGGGGGGAGGGGGAGGGAGGGCAAGCCACCTATATGGTGGGTTTAACACTATAGGGTCAGGAATACAGTTTTGTGTTCCTGACCCTATAGTGTTCCTTTAACTACAATTTATATGATGCTTTGTTAGCCTTAAAGGGACACCACAGACCCCCAAAGCAATTTAGCTTGCAGAAAAGCTTTCTGTGTGAAGAGTGTGTCCACATTTTCATTTTACAAAAAGTGCAAATATCAATGGAAATGGACACATTTATAAATTAACCTGGTTACATCCCCAACAGACAACTTCTGTTTGGTTAGCTCAGTGGAGCTAAACACAAGGAGCAGCAATTGCCTAGAGCTCCTGCCTGGCAAAGACTTCTCATTGAGTGGCATTGGGTAGTCTGTGATTGGACAGCCACAGAAAGTCTGGGTGGGGTTAGAAGGGGAAGGCTTGCAAAGGCAGCAGACAAGAGATCTGCAGGTGTTACAAACTGTTTTTAGATATAACCCGAATGATAAAATGCATGCAAGCGTTCATTGGGATATATCTACTAAACAGTGATTTTTATTTTTTTGTATTTGGGAAATGGAGTGTCTCTTGTAGTAGAAAGTGGTAAAACTCTTATGCTATTCTGGCCAAGAATATATAAAGGCAAATAGGTGTCCTTTTAATG
Source organism: Pelobates fuscus (assembly GCF_036172605.1). Lineage (NCBI taxonomy): Eukaryota > Metazoa > Chordata > Amphibia > Anura > Pelobatidae > Pelobates > Pelobates fuscus. The sequence goes on along the minus strand of NC_086321.1, from coordinate 171,229,410 downwards.
TATTTTGATACTTACTTATGTATACACTACTAGGCAAGCATTTTAGGTGGGCGTTAAAACATGCTGTAAAATAGAAATGTTCGTGAGCAGTTGCAAAATCTAAATGAAATTAATATTTGGCATGACCACCCTTTGCCTTCAAAATAGCATAAATTCTCCTAGGTACACGTGCCCTAAGTTTTGAAAGGAAGTCACTATGTAATTTGTTTCGAACATCTTTGATAATTAGCTATAGTTCTTCTGTGGGTTCAGGAAGCCATAATTCCTTCTGTCTCCTCATGGATTCTCAGACAGGCTCTTTGGCTTTTTGTGGATCACACCATCATTTCTAGTAATCATTTTTTAGGGCCCATTATGCTCTCCCCTCCCACCCCCCCACATCGCGCAGTGTGTATATATGGCTAGAATCTCTCTAATGACAAAGTATGTATTTATGTCATTAAGTACTAAATTTTTATTCACATTTCAAGACAGAAAACTCAATATCTTCACAGGTGCAATGTTCTGTTCACAGAATATGTGGTATAGCATGTGTCCCTTTAAAGCACTTTGGGAATAAACAAGCACATTGACCTTACAGGCCATAAAAAAAAAAGGAAAAACAAAGAAATGATATGTCATCACCTGATACTGATAAACAGAGACAAGGCCAGCGTAAGATCAGTCACACCCCCTCCCACAAATGCCAGCTTTGTGTCTATTTGTCACCTCCCAGTCCCTCTGTGTCACTTTGTCTTCCCCCCAGTCTTTCTGTGTGTCTCTTTGTCTTCCCCCTCAGTGACTTTGCCCCTTTGACAGGCCCCTCTCTGTGTCTCTTGCTCCTTTCCCTGCCCCTTTCTTTGTCGTCCCCCCAAGCAACCTTGTAGGTATCTTTCTCCCCCTAGGATCTTTGTAGGTCTCTTTCTCCCCCCAGCCCCACTGTGTGTCTCCTACGCCCAGCATCTTTGAGGGTCTCTTTCTCTCCCCAGCCCCTTTGTGTCTCTTTGCCTCATTTCAGCTATCTGTGCCTCTTCCCACCAGCCCTCTGTGGTCCTTCCCCTCTCTCCTGCAACCTGTGTGATTTTCCCTCCTCATCAGGCCTCTGTGTGCTTCTCATCCACCCCCCCCAGCCCTCCGTGTGCCTCATCCTTTCCCCCTCAGCCTTCTGTGTGCCTCCCCCTGCAACCTGTGTGCCTTTCCCCCCTCCGGTGTTTTTATTTTCTAAAAACACCTTAGATACAACTGGGTAATCCCTGAATCCTGTACTGGTAGGGGTTCCACGAGGACAGGGTTGGGTACCACTGTTCTATGCTAATCTCTCTATAATTTATGTTTTCATCTTTTAAGTAAATCCATACCCCTTAACAGCAGTGTCCAGTAAAGCAGGAAGTAAATGGGGACACCGACACTAGGGACACAGAGACATGGGGACACAGACTGGGAGACTAGGGGACACTGATACACTAGGGACACAGGCATGGAGACTTGGGGACACAGACATTTGGGGACACTGGGAGACATGGGAACACTAGGGACACTGAGAGACATGGAGACAGACACTGGGAGACATGGGGACACTGAGACACTGGCTGGGAGACATAGGGACACTGTGAGAAATGGGGACACTGGGACACTAGAGACACTGTCTGGAAGACCTGTGGACACTGGGAGACTTGGGGACAGACATTTGGGGACACAGACATTTGGGGACACAGACATTTGGGGACACAGAGACATGGGGACACAGACACTAGGATCACAGACACTAGGGACACAGACACTAGGGACACAGACACTGGGAGACTAGAGGACACTGGGAGCCATGGGGACACTGGCTGGGAGACATGCTTCTCATCCACCCCCCCCAGCCCTCCGTGTGCCTCATCCTTTCCCCCTCAGCCTTCTGTGTGCCTCCCCCTGCAACCTGTGTGACTCTCCTCCCCCCCAGCCCTCTGTATGCTCATCTTCCTCCCCCCAGCCCTCTGTGTGTTCATCTTCCTCCCCCCCCAGCCCTCTGTGTGCTCATCTTCCTCCCCCCCCAGCCCTCTGTGTGCTCATCTTCCTCCCCCCCCAGCCCTCTGTGTGCTCATCTTCCTCCCCCCCCAGCCCTCTGTGTGCTCATCTTCCTCCCCCCCCAGCCCTCTGTGTGCTCATCTTCCTCCCCCCCCAGCCCTCTGTGTGCTCATCTTCCTCCCCCCCCAGCCCTCTGTGTGCTCATCTTCCTCCCCCCCCCACCCCTCTGTGTGCTCATCTTCCTCCCCCCCCACCCCTCTGTGTGCTCATCTTCCTCCCCCCCCCACCCCTCTGTGTGCTCATCTTCCTCCCCCCCCCACCCCTCTGTGTGCTCATCTTCCTCCCCCCCCCCACCCCTCTGTGTGCTCATCTTCCTCCCCCCCCAGCCCTCTGTGTGCTCATCTTCCTCCCCCCCAGCCCTCTGTGTGCTCATCTTCCTCCCCCCCCAGCCCTCTGTGTGCTCATCTTCCTCCCCCCCCAGCCCTCTGTGTGCTCATCTTCCTCCCCCCCAGCCCTCTGTGTGCTCATCTTCCTCCCCCCCCAGCCCTCTGTGTGCTCATCTTCCTCCCCCCCAGCCCTCTGTGTGCTCATCTTCCTCCCCCCCCAGCCCTCTGTGTGCTCATCTTCCTCCCCCCCCAGCCCTCTGTGTGCTCATCTTCCTCCCCCCCCAGCCCTCTGTGTGCTCATCTTCCTCCCCCCCCAGCCCTCTGTGTGCTCATCTTCCTCCCCCCCCAGCCCTCTGTGTGCTCATCTTCCTCCCCCCCCAGCCCTCTGTGTGCTCATCTTCCTCCCCCCCCAGCCCTCTGTGTGCTCATCTTCCTCCCCCCCCAGCCCTCTGTGTGCTCATCTTCCTCCCCCCAGCCCTCTGTGTGCTCATCTTCCTCCCCCCCCAGCCCTCTGTGTGCTCATCTTCCTCCCCCCCCAGCCCTCTGTGTGCTCATCTTCCTCCCCCCCCAGCCCTCTGTGTGCTCATCTTCCTCCCCCCCAGCCCTCTGTGTGCTCATCTTCCTCCCCCCCCAGCCCTCTGTGTGCTCATCTTCCTCCCCCCCAGCCCTCTGTGTGCTCATCTTCCTCCCCCCCAGCCCTCTGTGTGCTCATCTTCCTCCCCCCCCAGCCCTCTGTGTGCTCATCTTCCTCCCCCCCCCAGCCCTCTGTGTGCTCATCTTCCTCCCCCCCAGCCCTCTGTGTGCCTCTTCCTCCCCCCCGCCCTCTTCCTCCCCCCCAGCCCTCTGTGTGCGTCTTCCTCCCCCCCGCGCCCTCTTCCTCCCCCCCAGCCCTCTTCCTCCCCCCCAGCCCTCTGTGTGCGTCTTCCTCCCCCCCGCGCCCTCTTCCTCCCCCCCAGCCCTCTTCCTCCCCCCCAGCCCTCTTCCTCCCCCCCAGCCCTCTGTGTGCGTCTTCCTCCCCCCCCGCGCCCTCTTCCTCCCCCCCGCGCCCTCTTGCTCCCCCCCAGCCCTCTGTGTGCCTCTTCCTCCCCCCCGCCCTCTGTGTGCCTCTTCCTCCCCCCCCGCCCTCTGTGTGCCTCTTCCTCCCCCCCGCCCTCTGTGTGCCTCTTCCTCCCCCCCCGCCCTCTGTGTGCCTCTTCCTCCCCCCCCGCCCTCTTCCTCCCCCCCAGCCCTCTGTGTGCCTCTTCCTCCCCCCCGCCCTCTTCCTCCCCCCCAGCCCTCTGTGTGCCTCTTCCTCCCCCCCGCCCTCTGTGTGCCTCTTCCTCCCCCCCCGCCCTCTGTGTGCCTCTTCCTCCCCCCCCGCCCTCTTCCTCCCCCCCAGCCCTCTGTGTGCCTCTTCCTCCCCCCCGCCCTCTTCCTCCCCCCCAGCCCTCTGTGTGCCTCTTCCTCCCCCCCTCTTCCTCCCCCCCAGCCCTCTGTGTGCCTCTTCCTCCCCCCCCAGCCCTCTGTGTGCCTCTTCCTCCCCCCCCCCAGCCCTCTGTGTGCCTCTTCCTCCCCCCCCCAGCCCTCTGTGTGCCTCTTCCTCCCCCCCCCCAGCCCTCTGTGTGCCTCTTCCTCCCCCCCCCCCAGCCCTCTGTGTGCCTCTTCTTAACCCCTCTCTTGGAGTCTCTCCCCCCATGCTTGCTCACCTTCCTTCATGTAGTGTGGCAGAGCTGCGGGCTGTAGTGGAGCAGTCAACAGAAGCTCCTCTACCTGCGGTCCCCGGCTCAGCCACACTATAGGCAGTGACCAACGGGAGGGGAGCGATGTGCTGAGTACTCCCCTGCCAGTTACCCTCTGGGCATTGCGCCCCCGCAGAAGCAATCAGATTCCAAGCTCTCCACTATGGCCAAGACCAAAGAGCTGTCCAAGGATGTTTCTGTGGACAGGTGTCTTGTATACTTGACAAAGACCTTAAGGGTCAAAACTTTGTATTTTGGTTCGTGGGTCCAACAAAGTTGCCTTGGTTTGGGAGACTTTGGAGTGCCTGGATTACTTTCTATATTTAACTGTACATTTGGTCCTTTGGTAATGGGACTGATCCGGTTAGCACCCAAGGATCCCTGAGAGGAAGATAAAATAATGACCACTAAAACACTGTACACCAAAGCAGCAGCCGTAGTTGGGGACCAAACTAAATCTAGTAACAACACTGGGTTAATACAAGTGAATGAAAATCACTAAGAATATATACAAAGTATATAAAACACAATTTATTAAACATAAAAGGAAAATATTAACATATGAATCAATATTGTAGCAAAAAATTTTATCACATAAATAAAAACACCAAAAGTCCAGAGCAAATGTCTAAGAAGTAAACACAGTGTGGGGTCCCTTACACTGATTAAATAGCCACTGGAACTAGAAATGTGCACATATAAAAATTAATATATAAAAACGAAAGTTTAATAAATGATGTTTTATATACTTTGTATATATTCTTAGTGATTTTCATTCACTTGTATTAACCCAGTGTTGTTACTAGATTTAGTTTGGTCCCCAACTACGGCTGCTGCTTTGGTGTACAGTGTTTTAGTGGTCATTATTTTATTTTTTGGAGCGCTCACACACCATTTTTTATTATTTTTTTTATATGTATGATTAAGTCGCTCTCCTGTATGTGATGCAGCCCCGTTTTTGGTGATTAATATTATCATTTTGTTCTCATTGTCAGTTACCTTACATTTGTTTTGTTCCCTGAGAGGAAGAGTCTAAGTGCAGTTCCACAATTGTTTTAGGGACAAGATTGTAGACCTACAGGAGGTTGAAATGAGCTACAAGACCATCGCCAAGCATCTTGGTGAGAAGGTGACAACAGAGGGTGCGATTATTCGCAAATGGAAGAAACTTGTGAAGTTTCAATGATAATGAGAATGGTGAGGAACCAGCCCAGAACTACACGGGAGGATCTTGTTAATGATCTCAAGGTAGCTTGAGATCAAGTCACCAAGAAAATAATTGTTATCACACTACGCCGTGAAGGACTGAAATCCTGCAGCGCCCACAAGATCCCCCTGCTCAAGAAAGTACATGTACAGGCCCGTCTGAAGACGGCCAATGAACATCTGAATGATTCAGAGGAGAACTAGGTGAAAGTGTTGTGGTCAGATGAGACAAAAATTAAGCTCTTTGGCCTCAACTCGCCGTGTTTGGAGGAGGAGGAATGCTGCCTATGACCCCAAGAACACCATCCCCACCGTCAAACATGGAGGCGGAAACATTATGCTTTGGGGGTGTTTTTCTGCTAAGGGGACAGTACAACTGCACTGCATCAAAGGGACGATGGACGATCAAATCGTGGGTAAGAACCTCCTTCCCTCAGCCAGGGCATTGAAAATGGGTCGTGGATGGGTATTCCAGCAGAACTATGACCCAAAACACACAGCCAAGGCAACAAAGGAGTGGCTCAGGAAGAAGCACATTAAGGTCCTGGAGTGGCGTAGCCAGTCTCCAGACCTTAATCCTATAGAAAATCTGTGGAAGGAGCTGAAGATTTGGGTTGCCAAACGTCAGCCTCGAAACCTTAAGGGAGCACAATAGAGTCAGAAACACAAACATGTATTCCTGACCCTATAGGGTTAAAACCACCATTTAAAAACCACCCCTGGCCCCTCATGCCTCCCCCTAAAATAGTAAAATCTTACTTGTATTCAAGTCTGCAGGCTTTGTCCCAGTTTCCTGTAGACCTGCCAACTGCCTGCTGACATCAGCAGAAGTGGTAGCCTGATCCAATCACAATGCTTCCCCATCGGATTGGCTGAGACTGACAAGGAGGCAGATCAGAGGCAGAGCCAGCACAATTCAAACACAGCCCTGGCCAATCAGCATCTCCTCATAGAGATGAATTGAATCAATGAATCTCTATGTGGAAAGTTCAGTGTCTGCATGCAGAGGGAGAAGACACTGAATGTTTGGATACATTTTAGGCAGCCATGACCCAGGAAGGATCGCTAACAGCTATCTGAGGAGTGGTCAGTGAAGTTACCACTAGGCTGTAATGTAAACACTGCATTTTCTCTGAAAAGACAGTGTTTACAGCAAAAACCCTGAAGGTAATGATTCTACACACCAGAACAAATTCAACAAACTGTAGTTGTTCTGGTGACTATAGTGTCCCTTTAATGACTTGAAGAGGATCTGCAAAGAGGAGTGGGACAAAATCTCTTCTGAGATGTGTGTGAACCTGATGGCAAACTACAAGAAACGTCTTTCCTCTGATTGCCAACGAGGGTTTTGTCACCAAGTACTAAGTTGAAGGGGTCAAATACTTATTTCACTCATTGACATGGAAACCAAGTTATAACTTTTTTGACATGTGGTTTTCTGGATCTCACTGTTTAAATACACTTACCATTAAATTTATAGACTGATCATTTCTTTGTCAGTGTCAAATGTTCAAAAGCAGCAGGGGATCAAATACTTTTTCCCCCTCACTGTAGGGGTTTCATTTGCTCTGGCTGAGCTGGAAGCAGCAATTCCCATTGAAATACAAATTAGAGATAATGGTCATGAAGATTCCCTTTTCTTGTTGTGTTATTGACATTATTTATAGGTTCAATAAATGTTTATTTCTGCAGTTGGGCTTCACAGTTAGCTGGTGGTGAAAGTCATTATGTATTGTAAAGTCATTTCATTTGAAAATAGATAAGAGTAAAGTAGCAAAGGTGACATACACAGTGGGTGCGACTAAGGTGCCACAGTTCCAGATAGAGCCCTGTTTTGTAGGATGGATCCACCGTTCCGGATCAACGCTTTTTCTTAAAGGTATGTCAGATTATACATTTACACACTAATTATAAGCCTAAACGATTCCTGGAACAGTAGTTGTTTAGATTTTATTCAGAGATTACATTACATTACATTTTAGTTATTCTGCAGATCACAGACACAAAAGGTAAAATGGGTTTATAGATTAATATAATATATAATAGGTCTTGCTATATTAAGACAGACATGAAAAAAGTCTTATATGTTCCCATGTTTTGGCCTAAAAGTTTGCAACTTTATCTTCCAATTGACTGGAGTTTATTCTCTAAATAAAGTCTAAAATAGCTGGTAAGTGATTCTGGCAGATGTGACAAAAAGCAGCACTCACTAGTCATCCACACCACTTAGACTCACTGTGGCAGCCCTGTCTCTTTTAAAAAGGCACTATATGGTAGTCTCAGCCATTCTTAATTCTTAGATTAAGTACGTAATCTTTTATCTTTGATTTCTCTTGTTCATACTAAAAAAAAAAAAAATGCAGAATATTCTATTACAGCTGTCAGAAAGACTGTTTTGGTAGCCGATTCAGAATGTTTTTTTTCTATGATGCAATTTCAAGAATGGTAAATCTGAGCATCTAAAAATCTGCTGCAGACTCTCCACCAATGTACAGATCTAGGGCAGGATATGTACAAAAAATAAAACCACACCAGGATTATCACAAGGTCCATTACTAGCCCTATGATGCTGCAGGCGCATAACATCAAGCTATGGATGACATCACTAGATGCCCAGGGACTGCTTCCATCTTGGATGCAATGATTACTCGAAAATAAAAGGACCCTGACCACTTAATCTCACTTAAGTGGTCTGGGTGCAGTGGCCCTGTAGTTTTAACCCACCTATGTAAAACATGACAATGTGCACCCTGAAGGGTTAAATACACCTTTAGTGTCTGCCTTCCAGACATTAGGTGCATTGCATAGGACCTTCCACAACAGAGCAACGCTTCCAGGAAGATGCTGCGGAAGCAGTGGGGGCAACAGCACTGAGTGAGTCTCGCTGCTGGATAAAAGAATAGTAAAACGTTTTTTCTTTGTAAAAATGTTTATTGCAGTTCGTGGGCCCTCTAATCTAAATATGACCCATGGCACTAAAGTGCTAGGAATACAGGTTTACTTTCCTAACACTATAGTGTTCTTTTAACACTTCTGTGCTGTCAATTCTCGATGAAATAATTTGGCTGAGAGTGCAGAGTGAGGCACTTTCAGAAGAGTTGTAGTTTACATCATACCTTTCAATGGGCATGCAGTAAGTTGCAGTGGTACCTGGAGAGACAATTTAAAGTGCTTCTGTCATGCTTTGATGTCAATTTAAGAGCATACAATGTCTCTACATTGTGCTGGTAAAATTGACAGCAACTGACACAAATTAATATGTATAGAGGTATAGGTATTTGCTATTCAGTCATACTCCACAGAAGTATTGATTGCCTCACACAGGTCCATGGAATATTGTCCTGAGTATAAGTACTAGAGTTTTTAGTTCTAAATATTTCATATACATACAAACCATCAGGGCCAGATTAAGAGCCCAGTGGGCCTGGTGCTGACAATTATGATGGGGCCCAATTCCAGAATCTTATCGACCAGAAACACTAAAACGGTCATACCTCTAAAGCGTCATGTATCTATGGAAATTGTGTTGGAGGGAAACTCAAAGGATGCAGCTATAAAAAAACAAAAAAAAAAACACACTATGCCAGTGGTTCCCAAACTAGTCCTCGTGGAACCCCTACCAGTCCAGGATTTAGGGATCACTGTTGTGTCAAAGGTGTTTTTTTTTCTCTTTTTTTCTAAAAACACCTCCTCTTTTTCTAAAAACACCTTCCCTCCTCATCAGACCTCTGTGTGCTTCTCATCCACCCCCCAGCCCTCCGTGTGCCTCATCCTTTCCCCCTCAGCCTTCTGTGTGCCTCCCCCTGCAACCTGTGTGCCTTTCCCCCCTCCGGTGTTTTTTTTTTCTAAAAACACCTTAGATACAACTGGGTAATCCCTGAATCCTGTACTGGTAGGGGTTCCACGAGGACAGGGTTGGGTACCACTGTTCTATGCTAATCTCTCTATAATTTATGTTTTCATCTTTTAAGTAAATCCATACCCCTTAACAGCAGTGTCCAGTAAAGCAGGAAGTCAATGGGGACACCGACACTAGGGACATAGAGACATGGGGACACAGACTGGGAGACTAGGGGACACTGATACACTAGGGACACTGGCTGGAAGGCATGGAGACACAGGCATGGAGACTTGGGGACACTGGGAGACATGGGGACATTAGGGACACAGAGACATGGAGACAGACACAGGAACCCTGGGAGAAATGGGGACACAGACACTGGGAGACACTGGCTGGGAGTCATGGGGACACAGAGACATGGGGACACAGAGACATGGGGACACAGACACTGGGAGACTAGAGGACACTGGGAGCCATGGGGACACTGGGAGCCATGGGGACACTGGGAGCCATGGGGACACTGGCTGGGAGACATGGGGACACAGAGACAGTGTCCCTAGTGTCTCCTTGTCTCACAGTGTCCCCATGTTTTTCTTTTTTTTTTTTAAATGGGCCTATTCCATGGGCCTGGAGCTGCAACTCCATCAGCCCCTTTGTTAATCCGGCCCTGCAAACCATCTGCTGTATCTGTAAGTATATATGTTAAGGTATACATTTGCTGGGGATTTCACTGGGAATATATATATATATATATATATATTTATTTTATAATATAATGTAGACAGCATTCATACTTATCTGAAGGTTAACTAGGCACCCTCAAGGTTGTAGTTCACAAGTATTCTTTAATGAATAAATATGCAAGCATTTTTCCCCCTAAGAAAGGAATCTGTCATGACATTTTGACAGTTCTTATGAATACTATACTATTAAGTAGTCACTTTTTTTTTTTTTTTTTTTTTTTTTTTTAAATGGCAAAGTAAAGCATACGTATATTATTGCTGTTAACTTTCACCTATATCTAATTCACAAAGAATTACTCGGGAAATATTGAGATAGCTGTTATCCCGGCTCTGTTTCAGGATCCTCACCTTTACGCTGTGGATTGTGCAACTCTAGTATGGTTGAAACAACATGCACAGCTATAGTGTACAAAGAGTGATAGGATTCTTAAACAGGTAGTCTGCTGGCGTGATAGACGGAATTATCTCAAACTGAAGAGGTGGAGAAACATTGTAGCACAATTGTCCCAATCAATAAATGTGCGTAGCATGACAATTGAGGAGGTGGAATCCACAGAGAACATGAAGACAAAAGGTGTCCTCCACAGGTCTGTAGAACTGCACAGGTGGTAGTAGAATAGAAGAGATGGTCCAGCCTTTTTTTAAAATATTGGGCAGTGGAGTGTCCCTTTAAAGGAACACTAAGCACCATACCTACTACAGCTTGCTTTTTGCTAACAGTTTGATTTCATACATTGGGTCTGCTGGTCCTTGTTCCTGCCTCTCAGAGAGCCAATCAGCTGATGTTCTCAGCCAATGAGCTAGCTCTGCACTGCGGGGCTTAGCTGAGATTCCAGAGGCTTCTAGTGGGAGCTTTCGGCTCTCTGACTGAAAGGGGAAGGGAGCGGTGTTAGAAAACAGTTAGACTGCTTACATTGGGGGCATCAGGGCATTCTTGGCACTTTGTCCACTACTGCGTGCTGTAGTGGTTATGGTTCTTGGAGGTTTCCTTTACCGACTGATAGCTAAGCAGGATATAGTGGATCTTTACAAGTTTGTGCATTCAGTAGCTTTACATTAAAATTTTATGCATAGCGATTAAAAATAAATAACAATAAGTGTTGTTCAATACTTTTTAATTATATCACTGAGAGAAAACCATTTTGTTTTAATCTTTATTTACTTCACATTAGTGTCTGTGCTTGTAATGTGCACTTTGCACTAAGTCAGGAGATATTGGTCCTTGAGAGTAGATCACAAAAATAGTGGCTGACAATATGAGAATCTGACCTAGTACAAGCCATAAATATAGCAAACATGCTGCTGAGACACTATTATAGTTATCATGTCACTGAATGTTATCTGTTTAGTATATACCTACCCCTTCAATGACGGGTAACAAATTCCTTAAAGAAGGTTTTTGTTTTTATTACTTGGTACCGGTTCCTAAAGTCCCCTGGTGCCATCCTTCCTTTCAGCGTGAAACCATTTTTAATGCTAAATGAGAGTGCCCAGCAGCCCATGCCCCATGTACTAATGAAGCTGCAATAGCCTAAGCAGCAGTGATTTCAGCCTATCACAGTGCCCATTGTTGGTATGAATTGGTACGGCTAGAAGGAAGCATGCAATCTCTGCCTTAGCCATAATTTCAGTATGGGCTTGTTTGTTGGTAACCAGGAGTTTATATTTAGTGGTAAACTTCCTGAAAATGGTTTAACACTGACTGGAGGAACAGTGCCAGGGGACCCCAGGCACCATAACCAGTTTCATGAGATGTAGTGCCTGCAGTGTCCCTTTAACGTACAACATCAGAAGAAAATAGCCTTTTTGCCCCAGACCTAGGATATCTGAGTTGATTCACCTTTTCCAACACAGGGCACTTTTAAGACATAAGCTCAGGCGGTAAATGCAGTTTCAATAAGACATTATTGAGAAAAACAAACAAAAACGCAACATATGGAATAGTGGATTTTTGTATAACAGAATCATGGTTTTAACTTGATTATCAGCATTAAACAAGTGCATAATGAAGCTAGTGTGCAAAAGGGAGTCAAGTCAGAAATTTCAACCACTAAAGCAGGGGTAGGCAACCATCGGTACTACATTTCCTCTGATGCTTTGCCAGCATTATGGATGTGAGTATTAAGGGAGATGTAGTCCACAAAATCTCAAGTGCCAAAGATTGCTTACCCAAGAGCAATGACGCAAACAGCATTCTTTAGGTGTAGACTTTACACTTGGGGCTTCACATACAGACACACATTCACACTCCCCAGACAGACACACACACACACTGACATGCATTCCATACCCAGGTACAAATTGCAAAACACACACATACACGCACAAACTCACAAATCAGATTGCAAGTTGTTGTAGCCACTTTCCACTTTAGGTACCTTTTACCAGGAGGGCGGCTTCCTTGGAGTACATAGGCGGCCAGTCTGTGGCTGGCTGCCACTACGGGCTGTGCTCGACTGGTTGTTCCTCTCGTCCCATGAGGCTTCTTTAGATTACTCAGATATCCATTCCTTTCAGTGCAGCCATGCTGGAGATGTATAAAGGCAGTTTGCTCCATCTGGTAAGGGGCCCACACGGTCACAGATCTGTACCCGCTAATGGCTACACTGGATGGCAGATGCTAGGAATTGAAAGTGTGGGTTACAAAGATGAATATAGCTCTCCCATAATCAAACAGGTTTAGTTAGTGAAATAATGTTATTACCCCTGCCCAACTCCATTACACATGTGGTTTATTTTATAAAAGCATTACAAAATGGAATCTGCCAAAATAAATAGCACCGATTTCAACTACCTGTCTTCACTTGATAAGAAAAGTGGGGGTGCTGATAATCTTTTACAGGCATGTGAACACCTGACCTATAGTGCTTCTCAGAGAAGTATTATAATCAGAAGCACTCACTACTTTGAACTAAAGTGATTGAAGCAGGAAATCCTCCTGGCTTGACAGCTGTGGGATAGAACCAGCAGGATTTATCAAAAAAGTATCAAATTTTTCTTGAAATATTTTTTTTTTTTTTTTTTAAATAAAATAAGCTTAAAGGATCACTATAGTGTCAGGAAAACAAACTCGTTTTCCTGACACTTTATACTCCTTAGGACCCCCCATCCTCAGGGCCCCCCTCCCTTGGCACCAAAGGGGTTAAAACCCCTTCATCTACTTACTTTAATCCCGCGCCGGGCTCCCTCTGCACTGGTGACCTCTCCTCCCCCGCCGTCTGCTCCCGAGTGGAGCGGAATGTGCATGCACGACAAGAGCCCCACGCGCATTCAAACAATCCATAGGAAAGCATTTCTCAATGCGATTTTCGCATCCAGCGTCGCAGAAGCGCCTCTAGCGGCTGTCAGGAAGACAGCCACTAGAAGCTGGATTAACCCGCTCTGAAACTGCTATGTTTACATCTGAAGGGTTAAAACCTGGGGGACCTGGCACCCAGACCACTTCATTGAGCTGAAGTGGTCTGGGTGTCTATAGTGGTCCTTTAAAGGGAGACGGAGTAGAGTGGTTCAAAAGTGTCTCTTTAGGGTGCAGGTAAAAGTGTATTTTATAATTTGCCATTTTGTTCATGTGTGACTAAGTGGCACAATAAGCAAAATAAGTCCAAATAATAAAATATGCTAAAATACAATTTTACCCCCACATTCTAGGTAAGACAAATACTATACGAGTTAGTTATTTTGCTTAAATCACACCTGAACAAAACGGCAAATAATAAAATGCGCTAAAATACATTTTTACCTAGGGTGTATTTGAGTAGAAAATTATGTGATTAATTAAATTATTTTCTCTAAAAATATTTGATTTATACATACTACTGCACGTCAGCATGAGAAAGATGTACCTGTCTGGCATTTCTAATCACAAGGGTTCTATACCAGAGGTTGATGCCGGAACAGGAACAAACCTTATCCTTGTGTTCACACAAATTCTAAGTTACACCAACGCTGCAGGGTTTTCCTCACATGAGTACAATTGGACCAATCAGCCATGTTGCCATCTGTGGTGATCAGAGCGTGTTCTGACCTGTATTGCTGTAAGGATAGCCTTAAGCCTTAAGCCTCAAGAACTCCTTGCAATGCATGTTTTCCCAGTCTCCTCCCTTGAACACAGGTGGATCAGTTTTTCAGATTTACTGAAACATTTCACCTAATATGGGTGAGTAGAATTTATATATTTCTGTTTTAATCAGGTTACAGGGTTATTCATGTGAGAAATCTTGGAAATTCAAAGTTAATTTCAAATTCAAATCCAAAAATCACCAAACTGGTAAAAAATCTTCAAGTCAGCAAGGCTTCAAGTTTGGCTACTTTGGCCTGAAGTTTGAAATTCACTTAAAATCCCAGACAACAACTCTGTTATTGTATCATATAGATAAAGCCTTTAAAATTATCAAAAGCTAATTAAAAAAATAAATAAATGTAAAGTCCCTCCACTTAAGATTAATCCCCAGACTTTGCTTTCACCAAATCAGAAAGCGGCTCAGGTACTCATACTCATGGTCTCAGCAAGTGTTTCTGGGGGTTCTATAATTTTTAGATTTCTACTGTTGATATCATGATAGAATGTGCGGTATTATTGTAGCAAAAGACGAAACGATGCAGGTTGGGATGGGCAGAAAGCTGTATTTTTATTTCTTTTTAACCCCTTAAGGACCAAACTTCTGTAATAAAAGGGAATCATGACATGTCACACACGTCATGTGTCCTTAAGGGGTTAAAGACCACAAAATTCAGCATATCAAGATTGGCCAACTTTGGCAGGTCTGCTATTGGGCAGACATGGGCAGGTATGGATGGCATGCTGGAGTAAGTGTGATGCATTTGGTGTCATGCATAATGTGTCGAACCACAAAAGGGAGCATCAACTCATCGCTCATATCCACTATCATGACAGGTTCCTCACCAGAGAAGGCAATCAGCCTATATACTAAGCACTGTTGCAATACTCACATGGGCTTAAATCCTCTAAATTAGTGTAGTGCAAATTTGCACTCGCACTAAACTTTTTAACCAGAGTAAGTTTGCAGGGCGATCATGAAGACTTCAGAATAAACTAGTGTCACACAGTTCAACCTTGTGACTTGACAAGTCTGCCCAGGGGTGTACCTAGAGCATTTGGCACCTGGGGCGGATCCCTTTTACATTTCCCCTACCTCCCTCTACAAAAATCCTGCACCCATCTAAAAAGAATCCTGCACCCCCCATTTACAAAAATCACCGCCCTCCTCTCCAAGACCCCTGCCCCCCTACAAACACCTTGCACCCTCCATTCACAAAAATTCCTGCCCTCCTCTCCAAGACCCCTGCCCTCCTCTCCAAGACCTCTGCCCTCATACAAACACCCAGCACCCTCCATTTACAAATCCCCCTGCCCCCCCTCTACAAAAAAACCTGCACCCCTCTACAAACCTCATGCACCCCCAGTCACAAAAATCCTTGCCCTCCTCTCCAAGACCCCTGACCCCCTACAAACCCCCTGCACCCCCATTCACAAAAACTCCTGCCCAACCCTTGCTCACTCCCTCTACAGACCCCTGCTCACCCCCTCTACCAGAGCTCTGCACCCCCTACAAACCACCTGTATCCCCCATTCACAAAACTCCTGCCTACCCCCTTCTACAGACCCCTGTCCAAAGCCCCTACCTGTCACCTCCTCCCAGCCGGCCGACATTACAAGTGCCTGGTTGCGGTCTTAAAGGACCACGGCACCAGACTGGGCCCCTGTTCAGCAGTAATGCTTCCCCGGTGCTATAATCATAGCACCAGGGAAACATTCTGCGGCACACAGTTTGGGAGCCGCTGGATTACAGGATAAAACTTACCAGGAAAGGCTTAAGGATCTTAACATGTATAGCTTGTAGGAAAGAAATGACGGGGGGATATGATAGAAACATTTAAATACATTAAGAGAATCAACACAGTAAAGGAGGAGACTATATTTAAAAGAAGAAAAACTACCACAACAAGAGGACATAGTCTTAAATTAGAGGGGCAAAGGTTTAAAAATAATATCAGGAAGTATTACTTTACTGAGAGGGTAGTGGATGCATGGAATAGCCTTCCAGCTGAAGTGGTAGAGGTTAACACAGTGAAGGAGTTTAAAGGGACACTCCAGACACCCAGACCACTTCTGCCCATTGGAGTGGTCTGGGTGCCAACTCCCACTACTCCTAACCCTGCAAGTGTAATTATTGCAGTTTTCTATAAACTGCAATAATTACCTTGCAGGGTAAACTCCACCTCTAGTGGCTGTCTACTAGACAGCCACTAGAGGTCACTTCCTCCTTCATAGCACAGGAAACCTGTGCTAGAGCGTCGCTGGAGGTCCTCACACTGTGTGAGGACCTCCAGCGTTGCTCATTTCCCCATAGGAAAGCATTGAAATTATTTTTTCAATGCTTTCCTAAGGGGAGACGTAATGCGCATGCGCATTAGGTCTCCTCGGCCGGTGGGCGGGATCAGTCTCGCCCACCGGCCGCCGCAATACAGAGGAGGAGCGGCGCTGAGGAGGAGGCAGCGGCGAGGGACATCGCCCTTGCCTCAGGTAAGTGACTGAAGGGGTTTTTACCCCTTCAGTAACTGGTGATTGGGGGGTGGGAGGGAGGACCCTCCAGTGCCAGGAAAACGGATAGTTTTCCTGGCACTGGAGTTTCCCTTTAACTCTGCCTTTAGTGGCAGTCTATTAGACAGCCACTAGAGGGCACTTCCTGATTCATAGCAAAGATTTTGCTAGAGTGTCACTGGACGTCCTCACGCTATGTGAGGACCTCCAGCGTCGCTCAATTCCCCATAGGAAAGCATTGAAAATCTTTTTCAATGCTTTCCTATGGGGAGACCTAATGCGCATTGCCGCGCATGCGCATTAGGTATCCTCAGCCGGCGGGCGAGATCAGTCTCGCCCACCGGCTGACGTGATTAATGGGAGGAGCCAAGCCGACCCAAAACCACAGCCGAGGGACATCGGTGGAGTCTCATCGGATTGTTTTCCTGGCACTGGAGTTTTCCTTTAAGCATGCGGGATTGGCATAGCTATCCTAGCTATAAGAAAATTGGCCAGACTAGATGGGTGAATGGTTCTTATCTGTCGTCACATTCTATGTTTCTATACCAAACCATTCCTGAACGATTTGACATTAAACCAGAGGAGTGCGCCAGAGGACTCTAGGCAAGATAACCACTGCAGTGAGCTGATGATTGCTGCAAACAGTGCCTCTTAAAGAATTAGATACAGCAATTGAATAATATATGACAATAACTCAATTAGAGGTCTGCTGAAGCCATTTAAGTAAAGTTTGATATCGTTTATGTTGTTTCATAGAGACAGGATGTCGAAAAATAAACATAGAGCTAGGAAAACCACATTTCGTACTGTACTGGTTAAGGTGCGAGGAGTGTCCTAGCACCTCTCCAGTGTAAGTAGTTAAAGTGTGATGCAGTGGTTATGGTGCCAGGAGTGCCTTGATACCTATCGAATGTTAGTGGTGAACGTGTGCTGCAGTGGTTATGGTGCATATAGTGTTCGTTTAAATTGAGGACAATGGTGACAAATAAGCCTTGCGTATGTTTGTACACTTGGTACACCCCTTCCACATGCCTATGGTATTTTCATATAAAAATGTTGCATCAGTTTCTGACTATAAAATATCATGTATAACTGTGCTGTATGTCAGGAACAATATGATCATAATTCTTATAATTTAGAATATTTGTTTCAGCACTAGGTGGTATACTATGGTGGGTCAGGTTATACCCAATCTCTCTGACACACACAGTGGGAGATCTATCAAGGAAAAAGGGGGAGCTATTCTGGGACAGATTAATAAATGTTGGTGGACATACTCTTGGTTTCCATGGTGATTGCTCCTTATTCAGCACTTTGCTATTAACATTCCTATCAGGGGATTCCAGTGTCTAACAGGTTAGTATAGAGCACCATATGAGCAGATAATGAGGCCAGGCCAGGAAAGAAAGGGGTGGGTGACAGAATACAACAGCCTGCGTGTAAAGTTGGTGGAAGGGGGAGGAGGAGGAGGGAAGAAAAGGGGGAGGATCCAAGATATGAAAGTACAAACTCATGTTGCAGTATGGAGAAGCAGAACAATCCTTGGTTCGCTAATATGAAGAGGTTAGTGTTGTCCCCTGCTAGTGTCCTTATTCCCCAGTCTGTGGTTCAGGGTTAAAGCCCACCCAGCCATGCAGCTGCACCCTGGCTGAAAAGCACAGAGGAAGTAGTAACATTACTTCCAGGGAACAGTGAATAACAAACCTCACAGTGTCAGGACAACTTGCAAGGTTTGAGGTCAATGATATAACGTTTTATGCAATCCCTGTATTGCTGCCAATGGCCACACTAGGCAGTTTGTATTTATATTACTTTAACCCTCTGCTTGCTGTTAACATTTCAGTGTACAAGACATATGGCATTTACAGGGAAAGAGTTGAATACACACACGTCTAGGGACACCTAGGGAATACAGATTATTTTCTATTAAATGCTTGATATATATTTTTTTTCTTCACATTTCTGATTGTTGCATTCTATTCGCGTATGACAGGTTTTTGTCATAGCTCATACTCGTTAACATGATGGCTTTTCTAAGCAATAATCCTCATTCACAGCTAATTTGAAGGATGCACGGTATGGCTTTTCTACAAATTACGTAGAGACATTTATAAGCCTGTTTGGGAGCGCTAGGTGTTAATAAAAACGTGAATTATTTTTTGATGGGATATATGTAGACTAAATATGAAAATTGCCTTATAGCCATCATTTAAAATATTTCAACCTACTATAAGATTGTACTCGTGTACTTGGTATTTAACTGGATATTTAAGATGGCACATTTTGCTGTTATATAAAGAATACAGGATGTAAGCAAATAAACGTTTAATGTGGAATACTAAAATCTACCAGTGAACATTTTGTTATACTCATTGCTTTACATTGTCGTAATATAATTAGTATTTATATAGCACCTTTCTCCCAGTGAGACTCAAAGCACTTTTCAGAGCACGCTCTCGGAATTAACTGAATCAGCAGCTGAATATTAATAGATGTTATTATGAAGAGGCAAACACTTCACAAGTGGCATAGAAACATAGAAACATACAATGTGATGGCAGATAAGAACCATTCGGCCCATCTAGTCTGCCCAATTTTCTAAATACTTTCATTAGTCCCTGGCCTTATATTATAGTTAGGATAGCCTTATGCCTATCCCACGCATGCTTAAACTCCTTTACTGTGATACTTCCTGATATTATTTTTAAACCTTTGCCCCTCTAATTTAAGACTATGTCCTCTTGTTGTGGTAGTTTTTCTTCTTTTAAATATAGTCTCCTCCTTTACTGTGTTGATTCTCTTAATGTATTTAAATGTTTCTATCATATCCCCCCCCCCTGTCTCGTCTTTCCTCCAAGCTATACATGTTAAGCTAGGTAGAAGAAATGTATGTGCTGGTACCCTGTCCGTAGCTGCAGACTACCAGATGCTGCGTTACTGAGTGCGCTTCCAATTAATAGGACTACAGGTGGGAGTGACCCCCATCTTTATAGCATTATAGAGATCGTAGGTGCTGTGTTAAGCAATACCTTTTAACTTGCCTAAATCCCTGATAGTGTAGGCCTTCTGGCTTGTGTTTTCGCATTCTGTTTACTCCCCTCTTAAGCACTACATTTTATGTGAGTTGATAGTATACATCCCTGGTTAATAAATCTCTCCTTGCACAGAATAGAATAGGTGAAAGACTTGGTAGACAATCCGTACTGCGTGACACGTGGGAGTCGCAGGTAAACCTGCAGATTGTATGTTTTCCCTCCCCCACATTTTGACATTGAAGGGTTTAAAAAAACACTTCTACATATGTAAACCTTCACCTTCAGCCTGTCCCTTATTCACTAAACTGGGAATAGTGAAGAATTGGCAAGGAAATTGCACGTTTCTCCATGAGATGATGAAAGAATGGAGTTGATCATGGCTCCCTCTTGGTAATTAGGGGGTCCTGAGAACCCCCTTATTTAAAGGACCACTGTAACATTAGAAATACAAATGCATATTCCTAATGTTTGTGTTACCATCCCTAGTACTATTAGGCGTGTTATCCCCCATGTTTGGCACTGAAAGGGTTAAAAATTCTTCTTTACTTACCTTGTTTCCAGCACCGATGACGCTAGGTCCCCCCTTCAGTTTAATAGCCCCCACTCGCACAGCACTGGTGGGTGCTCGGGAGGGGGGACACTAGGGTTTAGTTTTTTTAGTTTTTTTAACAGTGAGCAGCCACAGGCTAGACATGCCTGCGGTATAGCGAGTAGGGGCAGAATTTACTAATACTTAGTAGTCTTTACTTAGTATTAGTAAATTTGTCTGAAAGACCAATTTAGGTCTTTCAGTCTTTTGGTAGATTGCTCCCTAATACCGTTGGAATTAGGGAGTTATCTACTAAGTGGCTGCAAGATGCAGCCGCGGAACGAATAGGATCGGAGTTTCATTCATTTGAATGAAATTCCGATCCAAACAAAGTCCCGAATTGCATCCTAGCACGAATGGAGAACCTGTTTTTATTCTGTTAGGACGAAATTCAGTGGTTTCGCCAGCGTTCTGTCTAAAATGAGAGGGCGTTCGGGAATACTGACACGAGGAATCGCAAGGTCACGGAGGACAGATAAGAATTGTGGGGAAATTTATCTGACCACAGAAAACTAGAGCAGACAGGAAGAAATGAACAACAGATCCTGAGAGAGGGAGAGAAGAGGAAGCGATTAAAGAAATTTAAGTTCGGCATGGCAGTGCCGCTTTAAGGAACTCAAGTATCTTTACCATAAGCATTATTAGTTGACAGTGGCGGCCGCCATCGCAAGTTAACATTAGTGTCAGAAGTTGACTCTTTCCAAGAATCCTTTGGCCTCTCTATTTCTATTAACAGCAGACATTCACATACCTAGGATATTGACAACATTGCTGTCTTCGGTCCAACTAGCTCAAATGCTAGCTGTAGGATTAGAACACTTTGCTTACAGGATGAGTCTCTCTATTGAGACTGTTCTTCCTGGCTGGATCTACGACTGTTATTTTTCTTTGTTTTAATTTTCATTGGTGAATCAAACCCTCCCTCATCTTTGGGGTTATGGAATCTTCACCATAAAACTGTTCTATTTCTCCATGACTTAGGTACACATTATTACATGCTTACAGCAGGTGTGTCATTTGTCCTGGAGGGCCAAATTGTCCATTGAAAGTGGTATGGGGGGCATATAATTTATGAACACACACGTAAAGAACAATAATTCACCTCATTTATTAAATGTATTACTTTCTTACACCAATAAATAAAAGTTGTAATAATACCTTTTGTGTGTAGTATTGGCTTTTGACTGCAGTTGTACATTTGCGTGTAGTGTGTGTGTGTGTGTGTTTGAATGCACGGGTATGTTTGTAGTAATGGCGTTTGAAAACAGGGGTGTATGTGTGCAGTGTTGGTGTTTCAATGCAGGGGTGTTTATTTTTTATTTTTTTTCAAATTATTTTTATTAACTCTTTTACATAATTTAAAAAAAATATATAACAAGTCAACAATATTAAAATACAGGGGTGGGGGGATTCCATCTTACATATCAAATAAAACTGAACATTTCAAATGTTTGCATAAAAAAATACAGAGTATAATAATTTGTAAGCAGAAATGAATATAACAGTTAACTCATGTAGAATCGCAGGATGTGTGGAAGAATTTATATACAGTATTTGTTTTTTATTTCCTTTTCCCAGTTGTCCCTTCTGTGCTGTGTGTGTCTGGTCCTGCATCCCCTCACGGCTCTCAGCAAGCTGGGAGGAAGTGATCTAAACTCACTTCCTCCCAGAAGTGAATGGGGGTGGAAAACTTCCCACAATTATAGTCCTGATAGTCCTCCACAACTCCCCTCATGGCTGCACCACCCCCACATAATTGTCAACAACCCCATTTATGCACACACTGTTACACATATACACACTGTTAGACACACATATCACTGGGAGCATAAGGCAGACACTTCAAGTAAGTCCCATGATTAAAAAACAGAGATAAAGGATGGCGCTTAAAAATAGGTAGTAGTGCGTTTAAGATATCATATATAAAAAACCAGTGCAGCACACATAAAAACCACCCAAGTGTATAGTCACTTAATAACACTTACATACAAAGATAAAACAGAAAAGAGGGCGGTGGTTGCGCACACAATGAATGATATCCTTGGTCTTAAGTGTAGACCCTTAGGTTTGCAAGAAAGGGCAGAAGACGTGAGCAGCTGCCTGCAGGACACTGAAACAAAAAGGAATGATTTCCATCATTCCTTTTTGTTTCAGTGTCCTGCAGGCAGCTGCTCACGTCTTCTGCCCTTTCTTGCAAACCTAAGGGTCTACACTTAAGACCAAGGATATCATTCATTGTGTGCGCAACCACCGCCCTCTTTTCTGTTTTATCTTTGTATGTAAGTCCCATGATTACTCTTATGTTTAAGTCACCCTGTGCCCATTATTGGTGCAGGGTGTGTATTATTTGTTAAATATCTTATGTGCTATCCTGTCCTACCGATGTCTGTGCAGCTCCATCTATTGGTTGTGAAGATCTTAAAACAGCTATACGCACTATCTGAATAGCAAGGCTAGTTAATTTGCTTACTCATGTAGATTTGCATATTTCTTGTTTGTCATTGTCTTCCACACCCCTTAATAAATATGTTATTGTGTTACTATGAGTTCCTGTATTTTTCCCCATATAATTTGGATATATGTTTTGGATTGAGTGTGTCACCATAAGTTATACGTAATGCAGATAGGGGTTAGTCCTGAGTGAAAATAAAGCATTGTGTGTTTGTTCTATTGGGAACTGTGTGTTCTGTGTGGTTAGGTAAGGGATTCCTGTAACAGAGTATTTGGATGGCCGGTTGCTTTGGTTCCTGAATTCCCGGACAAGTTAACAAAGAGCTAGGCCTGTAAAGGCACAAGCTTTGGCCATTGGGGTGGAAGCGTTCCAGGATCCCTGATAGCTGCTAGGAAGCTGACCTTGCTGAGAGGTATTCAGTTGGAGTAGAGGAGCTCCAGGGAGCAGATGTCCGTCTCCGCTTCCTCACAATCTCACGGAATCCTCCGCCTGTCCCCGATTCCACCCTCCTACCTGTGGGTGTTAAGTTGCTGCCTACACTAGGCATCTTAGTATTTCTTCGTACTTCTACATAATTTGTTTGATCACCTCTTTTTCTGCAGTTTCTTGTTTATTATATGCTGTCATTGTTTTCTTATACTATGTGACTCCATAATCAATATATTTTTAAAAAGTACCTTGTATCTACAAGCTTTCTCAGTAATTACACTGATGCCGAATCCATCGACCCTCCACTCCATAATCAATATATTTTTAAAAAGTACCTTGTATCTACAAGCTTTCTCAGTAATTACACTGATGCCGAATCCATCGACCCTCCAATCCATTTCCCAGGCTAAAGGTCTCATTTCTAATCAAGTGTATGCATTTACTGGTGCTTAAAATTTCAAGTCTTATTCTGCTAGACAGGCTTAAACGTTACTCAACACTACAATCCCAGAGGGTCTGAGGCATATTCAAAAGGAGTGGATTTCTTCTTCCTGGGCAGAATTTTCACTTGTTAATGGCTAGTGGGATTTTTGAGCCCTGTATTCTATACTGTTTTATTGGCCTAGTATGTCAGTCCACAAATAGTCCACTTGTGCATGCGAATCTAAAATTGTTTAAAGGCACACTACACTGCCTAAATGCGACTTTCACGTAGTGCTTTCATGCCTTTTCTCATCGGTTGTTTTAAAGGGACACTCCACTGCCAACATATAGGTGCCCTGGGCAATGCCAGCCTCTGGAGTTTAGCCCCACTGAGGTAAACTACCAGGAATAACAGGACCTGTTGCCTGATAGACAGCCAGGGTTGTTTAATAAGGCTATTTTATAAATGTGCCAATTTGTATTGAAATCTGCGCTTTTTGGGTAATGGAAGAAAAGAAGACACATTCTTCACACATAAACTATTTCAGAAAGTTGAATTGCTTTAAGTGTTCCTTTTTGCAAACATTTAAACCATCCTCTTCTTGTCTGACATCAAACTTTGGCATTTGCCAAGGTCGTCTATGTAATATCCTGTGGTTTTGGGAGATCTTCCCAAGATCCCTTCCAAACCGTAACATGAAGCACCTGAGGCCAGCATGGAAGCAGACCACTTTGGGGGGTCTTTAAAAAAACAAAAAGCAAATATCCCACAACTGACTATCACTTTAAGGATGGGTATTAGAAGCCAGAAACACTTCCTTATTGAGATTCTTTTGTTATTACCATATTAACTCCTTAAAGGGACACTGTAGGCACCCAGACCACTTCATCTAATTGAAGTGGTCTGGGTGCTGTGTCCCTTGTGCACTTAGTGCTGCAATGTAAAACATTACAGTTCCAGAGAACTGCAATGTTTACATTGCAGCTCTAAGTCTGCCCTCTGTGGCTGTCTATCAGACAGCCAATAGAGGGCTTCCGGAATCTAAACAGACTTTAGGTCCGTTATCTGACACCTCCATCACGGAACTCCAGCGTCAGATTTTCCTCAAAGGAAAGCATTGAATAATCACTATAGCTTGACTGGGGACTTTCCAAAACTCTTCCACCGACCAGAATCTTCTTTCAGGCAGGTAATGTCCCCTCTGCCTATTTTTGTGCATCTCTGCTTATAGTGATTGCTCCTGTCTTTTCAAAGACATTCACGGCTGTCCGTCGTAGCTCTCTTGATTTGCCCCTGTGCTAGAAGGATCCTCTAGCCAGCCGACAGGTCCAAAGTCTCTGTTACTGGGATCCCTAAGAATCCATATAGGACACACCGTTTCAAAAGGAACTAACATGCTCCGCTTTATTTTTACTTGGGACAAGCCCACGTGCTTGTTACATTTCGATTGCTGTGACAACTTTAATAAAATACAAATGTAAAGAACATTAGTAAACAAGCAATTAAAATGAATACGTGAACTATATAATACCAATAACAATTTCAAACACAATAAAAAGCAATAATATACACATTTATATATTTTGTTGCCCTTATATGCATACACGTCTAATGCAAATGAACACACTTCTAGTCAGTCAGCAGAAGTCACAGCAGAGTTATCCAGTAACAATTAATAGTTTGTACATTAATTACTGCTGTCACACACCTCTTGCAGGGACTCCTGGGACCAGGTCATGGAAGCGTCTGTCACTACCCTACACCATCTTTAACTCTAAAAGAGCATTGATGCATACTCAGCATTAACTCTTGCCTTACCCTAACCCTACAGTTAACCATAACCATACCCTAATACTAACTCTAACCCTACCCTATTCTTACCCGTAAATCTAGCCCTATCATAACCATAACACCACCACAAGCACTAACCTTAAGATAACCCACTGCTAACATCAATTCTTATGTTAGAAATGTGTTTTACTATTTAACACAATGGTGGTAGGTTGCTACTTAGTGTAATACTGAATAGAGCCCTGGATTCCAGCTTATTATGCTGATGGGCAGCTTGCAATGCCCAGCACCGGTCACAATTTGCGATGGATAGGTTTGAGACCTTGGGTTGGGTGATCTCAGTCAAGGAGGCGGAGTGCGGGCGGAGCCAGCTGCGGTTGACCCGCGCAGCACTAGAATAAAGGTAAGTTTTTATTATATTTTTAACACTATAGTGACAGAAACACACGTTGGTATTCCTTTCACTGCCGACGGCATAGATCATCATGTGGTCCTTAAGTGGTTAAAAACATTAATTATGGAGAAGAGACTTGAAGAAGGGCTGCTTTCAGCTTCACCCTCTTACACCCTTTCCTTTTGCAGATCAGGACTGGCTCATCAGGGTTGAAATGTTAGTTATTTTAAAGTAAATTTCAGAGCATAGGCAAAATTAGGCAAGCAGAAAACATGGCTGACTTTATATGTTTGTGTTCTACTTTGACAATTGTGACTGAAAACGTAATGCTCTTTGAATTCACTTCATGTACTCTGAGAATGCATGTGCTTACATTGGAATGCTAAGTCTCTCTATGTACGCTACCATGATACAAAGGATACCATACTTGCCTAGTGTGTATAGGCTTCTATTGTGCTTTGCATGTAAAGGCATCTTACGACATCTCTGATTGATAGACGCTGTAAATGGAAGTGTTTACAAGCTGTAAAGACCTGTTGAACTGTCCATGATTTTTTTTAAAAGCTCTAAGTATGACAAAGTGGCCTCGCAACTAGTAACTGTTTTTTAATAACATGTTTAAAAGAGTACTCCAGTGTAATAAATACAAATATGTACTTACAACATCATTGTGTCCCTAAGGAGGATTAAATATTAAATATGTTAAGGGTTTCTCCAAGCTCAACATTTTCTTTTAAAAGTGACCATAAGCAAAGTATTTCATCAACTGTTTTGAATTTACTTTAGCATGTGCAAAAAACACACTGTAATGCTCTCAATGTGTACTGCTGTACATAATAGACTACCACGTAAAAAACTGTGTATTTTACGTGGCACTTCCATAACAGCGCAGCCCTGCAGCAATCTTCTAGTTAGGGTCGAGCAGTTCTATAAGAATCAAAAAAGGAAATCAGTTTGACATTCATTTGGGCCATTACATGAACAGAGAGAAGAAAACCTGTGGATTTGACATAATGCACATCTGTGTGTGCAATGTAGGAATGTTTAGTTCAGGATCACAATATAGGGCAAAATCTTTTGTCTGTTATGTAAGTGAAGGAATATAGGTTATGTACTATGGGTTTTATTGTGTATTTTGTATTGTACATGCCTTACAAGTTGTCAGTGTTGTTTTGTTGGTGGCTGCAAGCTGCATATTGGAATATAATTATCTATATTACGAGTAATAGAGAAAGATTTTCAGAAATCAATACGATACCGCACTCCACATATTGTATTTGCAGATAATGCTTTTGTTTAGAGTCTAGAGTCTAGAGTGCCTAGTGCTTAACATGCCACTGTGGTGTGTGTGTGCAAATACATAGAGTACAACATACAAGAAAAATCACCCTAATATTACAATACACACAAAGATAATCTAGATCTCCATATCCACCTGTTTTAGCATCTTAATCAAAAATAGAAAAAAGTGTGTGTGTATATATACAAACCCAAAAAGAACAATAAATGTAAGTCACTGATCTGTCTTTTACTACCCATTCTGTGGTAGTAAAAAATAAAAAAAAAAGGTGGTCCAATGTAAAACTGTTTGGTAGATTAGACTCCTGTATAAAGGTCCAAGACCAACTCTCATTGGGATACAGAACCTTTGGCAGACTACATATAATATCACTTCAAGCGATCATGAGGTTTGTCCATGTGTTGAGGAAGTATCGGGTGGGTCCGAGGCTGCTCGCTTGGGATGTAGAATGGTCGAATGGGTGAGATTGTTCCTAATATACATAGGAAAGGATTGGTTTAGATTGTCAATTCTGATGATCTCTGCCAAGGAAGTATAACTCCATGCAGAGCGTGGAGACGCTGAACGTCAGCAGCACTGACCCAGGAAGCACCTCTAGTGGCCGTCTGGGGAGTGGCCACTGGAGGTGTTCCTAGGCTCTAATGTAAACACTGCCTTTTCTCAGACAGTGTTTATTGCAAAAAGCCTGCAGAACAGACTAGACACCAGAAAAAAATTAATAAGCTATAGTTGTTCTGGTGACTATAGTGTCCCTTTAAATTGTGCCCTGGAACTCTCCTCATCTACCCTCTTCACATCATTGGTCACATTGGTAAACATTGCCCCAACCATAGAACCTAATTAAATTATGATCCCACAAGACTCAAGTGAGGAGGTGACGCGATCCTTTTGGACTTAAAGGGACACTCCAGGCACCCAGACCACTTCTGCTCATTGGAGTGGTCTGGGTGCCAACTCCCACTACCCTTAACCCTGCAACTGTAAATATTGCAGTTTTCATAAATATTGCAGGGTTAACTCCTCCTCTAGTGGCTGTCTAGACAGCCACTAGAGGGCACTTCCTGACGCTATGTGAGGACCTCCAGCGTCGCTAAAATCCCCATAGGAAAGCATTGAAAAAATTTTCAATTCTTTCCTATGGGGAGGTCTAATGCGCGTGCGCGGCATTGCCGCGCATGCGCATTAGGTCTCATCCCGCCAGCGGCTGCACATGCGCTGACGTCGGCAGGGGAGGAGTGTGGGCAGACCCTAAACCACCGCCGAGGGACATCGGTGGTGGTCTCAGGTAAGTCACTAAAGGGGTTTTCACCCCTTCAGCAACATGGGATGGGGGGTGGGAAGATGAGGGGACCTGCAGTGCCAGGAAAACGATTTGTTTTCCTGGCACTGGAGTGTCCCTTTAAGTGCTTGACATCCAATGACAAATGACATGGAGCACGATTGAAGCTCCATCTTTTTAACAACCTGCCGTTTATGTGTGTTTTAGACATGCCAATGAAAAATAAGTGACAGAATAACAAACTTCCAACTGCACCTGTGACAGGCAAAACCAGGCAGTTGGCCTGGGCTCCCAAATATATTTACATATAAAACCAAGAGGCTGCACTCACCTGAACATGCATACATTATAAGGAAGCTGCTGGGGCCAATTCATACAATCCAGCACACTTGCTCATTCGCTAAACAGCAATTTCAAAGCTCACAGAACATTTTTTTTTTCTTTTTAAAAACACATAACCCAGTCAAAGGCAATGGGGGTTTAGTTACATTATACGATCAAACATTCCATAAGCCTGCCACAACGTCAATGTACCCCATTTTAGGCAGGAAATATATAATCTATATCTCCTTTTATGCATGTTGATTCTCATATGTATGTGTACCTGCCTAATAAAGGTTTAGATGTACTATATATATGCTATTGTGCATGATCGCAGCTACAGTTATCGGTAGATGGAAGGACTGACTGATAATATGCAGTTTTAGTTGTCTATCTGTTCATCTTCTTAGGTAAAACATTTTTGTTTTGTTTTTCTTTAGTTTTTTTAAAAAAAAATTTATCTTTGTTTTTGCATCATCAGGTCCAGCATGTCTGGGTTACATCTGGTGAAGAAAGGCAGAGAGCACAAGAAAATGGATCTGCATCGAGACTTCACAGTCGCATCCCCAGCTGAATTTGTGACTCGGTTTGGTGGGAACCGCATTATTGAAAAGGTAGGAATAGATTATAACTTGTCGAGAAAACAAGTTGGGTTTTCTCGACATAAGTCATAAAAATATAAAAAATACATGGTCTCTCTAGGCTTCCATACATTTTGTGATGACAAGTATGCCTATTCGTACTGTACCATGCTTTCATCAGTTCTTATTATTTTCAAATCCCCCTATCTATATAGTTCTTTATAGTTATCTTCTGTAGCACAATAATTAATTCCAGGAGGACAATTTGTTTCAATTACTTTGCTTGGAAGGCCAGGAACACATTATTGAGTTTCAAGCAATAATGAGATTATGAAATGTATGTCCTTTTTACATTTTTTCCAATAACAAGCAAATCCAGCAGTTTTTGTTTGCTATGCCCAGTTCATTGCACAAACAATTGACAATAGAAACAGATCTACTGAGTTTATTGCATAAGGTTAAAATATATAAATTTTGACGCCAATTATTTCTTTTCTGAAACATTTATGAACATTTCAGAGCGGTTTTAGGTGACTACTTAACCACCTCATTTCTCCCAGTTTTCTATTTTAATTTTGTTTGTATCTGCTTGTATCTTTCATGAGAAGGGTTATGGTTTGCTACATTACATGGTTTTATTTCAATCCCAGGTCCTCATTGCTAACAATGGCATCGCAGCTGTCAAATGCATGCGCTCAATCCGGAGGTGGTCATATGAAATGTTCAGGAATGAGCGGGCTATACGTTTTGTGGTTATGGTTACCCCAGAAGATCTCAAAGCTAATGCAGGTACATCATAAAATCATTGAAAATATTCTGCAAATGAACTTTCTCAGTTTAGCAAGACGTGTGCAGTGTTTGTTTCACCTTCCAGTGCTGAAAAATTGTAATTAAAGTATAACGTATTATTAATAGAAGTAATGCAAACGATCTACTAAATATGCTATCATTAGCAAATAAACATTTGTATCACGATATAAGCATGAACAGCATACTATTTAGTAATGATAAACCAGTATTCATGGAGAATGACTGGAGCTGGATTACCTATAAGTAGGTATAGGTGGCCACCTATGGCCCAGGCTCATGGATACAGAGCTCTTACTCTGGCTGGCCGGGTGATCAGAAAGATCTCCTTTCTTGGCCTTTTGGCCCTTCACCTTCTCAAGGAAGCGTTGTGGTCTGCACCAGTATTGGGTGCAGACCACCTTAAGAGCTCCCTTGTGCTTTCCCACCAGACAACCAGGGATGGCTCTCGACTAGACCTCCAGTCAAAGCTAAGCTGTAGGGGGCCAAAACATACACTTAGATACTACACACACCAGGCACACTCAACCTCTCACTCAAAAACATTGCAGCCCTTAGTCTTTTTATTTTATTTTTTATACACAACACTCATCCACTACATACACTGACATACGTGCAACACTCAGCCTAGGGTTCTAGGAGAGGACAACCTTAATCTTTCTTTGTGAAAGACATTTATTCTCATTAACGGGGGGATTATGTTCCAATAGTATATCATTTAATTTTCAAATGCAATTTTACATGAAAATGGCCATATGTAATAATAATAACATATAGTTTTCTACTAAAAAAAGAACGATTGTTTTTATCTTTTGAGTAAGGGGTTCATTTTGCATAAAGACTGCATGTTGTTAAATGAAATATCTGTCTCTTAAAAAAACTATTTTATCTTTTAGTCTGAACTTAAAATGTTTAATCCTTTTCAAGTTGTATCTTACAATGTATTCTCTGGTCTTTCCTCTATCCAGAATACATCAAGATGGCTGACCACTATGTACCAGTACCTGGGGGACCGAATAATAATAACTATGCTAATGTAGAGTTAATTGTTGACATCGCCAAGCGAATACCAGTTCAGGTAAGCCTCCAGCATTGTGTAATTATGAACTAAACCAACATTACTTGGAACGTGATACAGTGCACCTCTGCTTAGCAACAATATTGAAGAGAACAAATATCTCACACTAATCCTGTCCATTAAATATGATGTGACAATTCTGTGTTTTGTCTTAGATTAATAATTTGTCTTTTAGTTTTATCTCCACACGGATGCAACTCTTATGATTCTACTCAACATTCCATTACAGACCAATGTGCTAATAGGAATAATCCTGCTCATAGTGTTAATCCAGTAAATGAAATGCCTTAGTTATTTATGTTTTGTCCTTTGTCCAAGATGGGCAAGGTACCCACATACACATCTTAGACCTTACTGTGCAGTTTGTATTTTGAGATAATTTATTAAATCAGTTTTAATCTTGGCAAAAGAGCTGAAGATGGGTAGAACAATGAAAATTGCTTTTGATTGGTGTTTGTGCCAAAAAGCTTTTAGACTTTTTTTGATATGACGTTTTCAGCTGTTGTGACACTGTTCCCATGCACATCTTATGAAGCTAATCTTGGATACTTCTACCTTTAAATTTCAGTTAGACGTTTAGTATTGGCTTTGCAGTAAGACATATTCATCGAGATTAAGTATATGTGGAATGTATACTCTTCATGTTCCTTTCTGTTTTCACTGATACCTGAAATTGTGCCGATAGCACTGCTAGACTTTATTTATAGTTTAACGTTACCTTAATTGGTTACCTAACCAACTGTTTAAAACATTTGATTTTAAATTAATTTTTTTTAGGCTGTGTGGGCTGGATGGGGTCATGCCTCAGAAAATCCCAAGCTCCCAGAACTGCTGCAGAAGCAGAATATTGCTTTCCTGGGTAAATACATTGTCCTCATTGTGCATCATTGTTTAAAATATAAACAGATCCCGAACGATTACTTAACTTCTTGGAATATTAGGCATCAGTATTATAGGTTTCCTCTAATAGTATGATGAGGAAGAAGTGATTCATGCCAACACTGTCAATTTTTTCCTTTAGCATTATTTAGATATTTCTAGACTTAGCATAATTTCTTCAACTGGCTTGGAAATAATAATTCTCTACAGTGTGCAATATTTTATCAAATGCTAAAGTCCCTTACAAACTACTCATATCCTTCATTCATGAGTTTTTATTAAGATGTATTTTTGCGTTTTTGCTGCCAATGTAGACCTCACTTTTAAGGTTGTTCATGCAAAATGTTTTTCAAAATATGAAATATTTTATTTATGTGTAGGTCCTCCCAGCGAGGCGATGTGGGCACTAGGCGATAAAGTGGCATCTACAATTGTCGCTCAAAGTGTGGGTATCCCAACATTGTCCTGGAGTGGGGATGGTAAGTCAGTAGATATAACTTTTAAAATACAAATGCTGGAAATACAATCCTACGCGCATACACATTCTTGTTTATATGGTTTTTAAAACTGGAGACTTTAGCAGTAGATACTATGTATTTGTTTTTCCTTCTAGATTGTATTTTATAAAACTCATGAATCAGAATGAACAGTAAATCATCTTTAGAATGACATATTGAAACTGAGAATGATGTAACAGTATTTGTTCTAATAAAGAACTGAGAAAGGTTTCATTAGGAAACAGAAATTGTGAATTGAGAATTGCGTTGCAAAATTTAAACCAAGCTATTACTGAGCTGGAGAATTTTTTAAACTTGGTTATTGTTGCCTAAATCTTGTAGTTTGGTTTTCAGTTCACAGTAAATAGGGTAAACAGGCAAAGTGAACAAGAATGTGTGTGTGTGTAAAACTATTATATAGATGTGTGTGTGTGTGTGTGTATATATGTGAAACTATTTTATATACAGTGGAACCTCTGAACTTGTACGGTCCTGTTCTCGAACAATTCGGAAGTCGAACAAAAATTTTGATAAAAAAATGCTTCGGTATGCGAATAATCTTTGGTACCTGAACATACAACAAAGAGCCATGAATAAAAAATGGCTCGGTATACGAACGAGCTTCAGAACCCGAACATACAACAAAGAGCCAAATGTCTCCACACGCAAACGATCTTCTGTACCCGAACATACAACAAAGAGGCATGTCTCATTTTCAAGTCAGACAATTATTATAAATAATTGTAATAATGGCCAACAGTACATTTTTAGCAAGTTGAAAGGCAGGAAACACTCAAATAAATGTCAGGTGCTTATTATTAGAGTGATCTCTGCATTTTTTTTATTTTTATTTTATTTTTTTATTTTATTTTGTTTGTGCATTGATGGTACATACAATCTCGCTTAGCCACAACAGCTAGAGCAAGTATTTTCTGTCAAACAAAGGTATGCAGTTGTTGGCATCAGTAAGGCAGCACATCTTTTAGTATATTGTGAAGGTTATTATTATTATTATATGTTGAAAACAGTGGGGTATCTAACGTGCAGCACCTGCTTAAGCGATGCGGGGTGAGTATGCTCTGAGTACCTATGGGTCAGGGTGCAACAGTTGCCGCTCTGGTCGCTAGGTGGGTCTAGGTTAGTGAGCCAGGAGCGTGTTAGAGAGGCTTACGTCCCCCTGCATATACACCTGGGTCAGTTATACCGGCCGATTTCTCTAGGGATTGTACGGGGGGCTGGGGGGGGGGGGGGGAAGAACAAGTAAAAACTGGTGCGTTGCACGCACACATCAATGGAGAGGGTATGCAAGTATGCTTAAAGTAGTGGGCAACATTCAAACATAAAAAACGCAAAAGTATAACATAACTGAGAAAGACTTAAGTCCATAATGTGGACGATGTCAGAGAGTTTATGGCACCGATGTAGACGCTTTTTCTCCCCTCTGGGCTGCCGGTACGAAGGGTTGCGCTGTGGCAGGATTCCAGGTTGTAGTCGTCTTCGGCTTGTTAGGTTCCGCTGTGGCTGGTGTCTGCCTTCCCAATGCGAGCTGCTGCAGGATTTCAGGTATTTCGGTAGCTTCGTGTAGTTTCAGATGACCAGTGTCTCTGGGTATAATTAGAGCTTTGGGTGCGCTCCAGCGGTAGGGTATGTTATGTGCCAAGAGTTCTGTAGTCAGGGGTCGCAGAGACCGTCTCCAGTCCATGGAGGCCTTTGACAGGTCTGGGTAAAAGGTTAAAGAGTGGCCCTCAAAGTGGAAGGGTGACTTATTGCGCACGCCCGCCATGAACGTCTGGCGATCTCGGCCGTGTTGAAATCTTACAATTACATTCCCTTTTTCTGGTGTGCCGATTTGTGGTCTGGAGATTTGTGGTCTGGAGATTTTTCTGGTGTGCCGATTTGTGGTCTGGAGATGTCCAGTGGCATCCCTTTGGTCTGTTTGGCCGTAAAGAGCGTGGCGAGCAATCTGCAAAATAAGTGTGGCAGCTCTGCCGTCTCTACCGCTTCAGGTAGGCCTTGGTTTTTAAGGTTCTTCCAGCGCCTCCTGTCCTCCAGCGCCGCCAAATTATCTTGATGCTGTCTTTGTGTCTTTTGCAGGGCAGAGATTTGTTGCTCCACTGTATTCAGTCGGGATTCTTGTGCGGCGGTATTAAGCTCCGCGTTTTGCAGGCGAGCCACCACTCCACTTATCTCGTCCCGGAACACTCCTATGTCGGTTGCTATATTGCGGCGTAGTTCACCCAGCATGTCTTTGAGTTTTTCCTCTGTTAGGCTAGGGTTCTTGGGTGGGAGAGTCGCTCTGCTCATTGCCCCTGCGCCGTAGTTGTCTTCTTCAGACTCTGTGGCCTCACTGAATGGGTGGCATAGGCCTTCCAGCTGTGGCGCCATATCGGGCCTCTGGTAGTTTTGAGGCCTCCCCAGGAGTTCTCCAATGTCCGCGGTAGATGGAGATCTGTCCGGCTTCGGTTTTTTGTTTCGCCGTCCCATGACCATCCAGGAGCAGGTAGCAGCCCAGGTAGCTGTGAAAAGTAGGTTTTTTTCCTCTGTTTTTGCAATAATTGTGTAAGTGTCTCTCGGAGCTTGAGACATGTGCGTCTTCTCAGTATGGCTGCTAGCTCCGCCCCCCCGATCTCTGCATTTTTAATGCATACATATAAATGTAAAATGCTGTAATTTTGGGGGTCTGGAACGGATTAATCAATTTTACATTAATTCTTATGGGAAATGTTTGTGTTTAGCAATGTATTAACTATCCACTTACTTCATGTGGAAGGGGTTTTCATCCACACTTTTTTCCCCACCACAATTCTTTTGGCATGTACTTTACAAGTAATACCAAGCCTCCATAGCAAGCCAGTAACGAACCTCATGCTGATGAGTTGCATTAAAGGAACACTATAGTCACCTAAATTACTTTAGCTAAGTAAAGCAGTTTTAGTGTATAGATCATTCCCCTGCAATTTCACTGCTCAATTCACTGTCATTTAGGAGTTAAATCACTTTGTTTCTGTTTATGCAGCCCTAGCCACACCTCCCCTGGCTATGATTGACAGAGCCTGCATGAAAAAAAAACTAGTTTCACTTTCAAACAGATGTAATTTACCTTAAATAATTGTATCTCAATCTCTAAATTGAACTTTAATCACATACAGGAGGCTCTTGCAGGGTCTAGCAAGCTATTAACATAGCAGGGGATAAGAAAATCTTAATTAAACAGAACTTGCAATAAAGAAAGCCTAAATAGGGCTCTCTTTACAGGAAGTGTTTATGGAAGGCTGTGCAAGTCACATGCAGGGAGGTGTGACTAGGGTTCATAAACAAAGGGATTTAACTCCTAAATGGCAGAGGATTGAGCAGTGAGGCTGCAGGTGCATGTTCTATACACCAAAATTGCTTCATTAAGCTAAAGTTGTTCAGGTGGCTATAGTGTCCCTTTAACAATAAAACAGCTGTTACCAAAGATTGACAAAGGTCATGCACATTTTAAAAGAACAATCTGTCTACTTATGCATAGAAAGAAAACTAAGGAGAATTTAAAATAAAAACAATGTGGAATAGAGGGACAAAGAATTCTGATTCTAAAGCCAAAAACTGCAAATGCACTTGTGTTTCATACCTGGCCAAGGAAGAGGCCTGCAGAATGCATTGTTTTATGTATAAACATTTTGTAATAACCTGAAAGATTCTTTGTAAGTTCCAAAGGCATATAGAAAGGAGGAGGATGTATTACACAACCTTTGCCTAGCGGAACACTGGGTCACACTTATTATTCTGTTTGTATCTCAAAGCTTGGCCTTATTTTATCTTTTCTTCTATAGGACTGCTTTTGGCCACCTCAGAGGACAAGCAGCAGCAAAATATTATCTGTGTTCCAACTGAGATTTATGTACAGGGCTGTGTCAAAGATGTGGACGAAGGATTGGAGGTAACAATCTATTCGGCTAATGAGGGAATGATACTTAGCATTTTCCTGTAACCACATTTTGAGATAAAGCTAGATGGTGATACATATGTCCCAGGGCATATTGAATACTCAGAACATATTTCCCGAGTTTGAAACAAAATCAAGAATACAGTATCTCCGTTACAGGAAATGGGTAGACTGTATAGCTCAGTTTGCTGGATCAGCCATTATAATGCAAGTTCTCTGCACCTTTTGTGAATAGGCATCATAATACAGTTATCATGGCTCATGGAAATTAAAAATGAATAAGGAGACGAGCGACGTTCATATATATAAAAAATGTGCAATACCCTCTAATGCCTAACCAATGTAAAACCATGAGAATAACTGCTTACCCTTGCTGTTGTGGCATTGTAAGCCTGATGTGTATTTTCCTTGCACAAATAAAGTAAAGAATAAAAAAAAAATGAAATGAGGAGTGCATCTAATGAAAATATACTGGGGCTTCTGGTAACTTGAGTTTAAACAATGAGTAGATCAATTAACAGTGTGCTCTTGGAGGGGGAATTGGACATCCAACATCAAAGGAGACTATAAATGTATTCAAAATCTGAGGTGTGAAATTTGACCAGTTCAATAAAATTCGAGATCAATATCTTTATTGTAGAGATTAGTAGTATTGTGACTAGGGTCTGTGCTATTTTAGTCTCAAGATACACTTTTGTGGTTCATTTGATTATATTAAAGGACCACTATAGGTTAAAGGACCACTATAGGCACCCACACCACTTCAGCTCAATGAAGTGGCCTGGGTGCCAGGTCCATCTAGGATTAACCCTGCCTGCTGTAAACATAGCGGTTTCAGAGAAACTGCTATGTTTACTTTAGGGTTAATTCAGCCTCTAGTGGCTGTCTGAATGACAGCCGCTAGAGGCGCTTCCGCGCTTCTCACTGTGATTTTTACAGTGAGAAGACGCCAGCGTCCATAGGAAAGCATTGAGAATGCTTTCCTATGGACTGGCTGAATGCACGTGCATTCAGCTGATGATGGCCAAAGGAGGAGGAGAGTCCCCAGCGCCGAGGGAGCCCGGCGCTGGAGAAAGGTAAGCCCAGGTAAGCTCCATTCAGCCCGGCGGGAGTGGGACCCTGAGGGTGGGGGCACTCTCAGGGCACTATAGTGCCAGGAAAACGAGTTTGTTTTCCTGGCACTATAGTGGTCCTTTAAAGGATCACTCTGACGTTAGATGAAAATTCATTTGTTTTCATTTTTTATGTTTTTTATTGAGATGATAGCATATTACAAGTGAATGTTGTTACCAGCATAAAACTCTATAACAATAAAAGTTTACATTGATTTTCAGCTAACATAAGTTGAACAGGCACATAGATAACATCTCCTTTAATGAGCAAATCAGTAACTTCAGTATATGCAACAAGTGAATGGTTATCACACGTAATAAACTTTCAACACTAATGACACAAGTTGGGAAAGTGAACGTTTAATATTGATATAAAGTGAGACAAAATTATTGCTTGGAGTGCAAAACAGAAAAGGAAAATGGCATGTGTCATAAGCAAATCTGAGTTAAACTTGTGTTAAAAAATTACTACAGTCAACTCTACTGTCGCTTAATGAAGCAGTTTTGTGTATAGGTCATCAACATGCAGTCTCACTGCTCAATTCTCTTTTATTTAGGAGTGAAATCACTTTGTTTCTGTTTATGCAGCCCTAACCACACCTCCCCTGGCAGTGGCTGACACAGCGTGCACGAAAACAAAATGGTTTCATTTTCAATCGGATGGCATAGGCTAGGGTGGCATAAACAAAGGGATTAAACTACTAAATAGCAGAGAACAGAGCAGTTAAAATGCAGGGGTATGACCTATACACGAAAACCATTTCATAAAGCTAAAGTCATTCTGGTGACTATAGTGTCCCTTTAAATTTTTTGCATGAAATGCTCAGTTTTATTTACAAAATTGTACTAATAATTTGGCAAATGATGTTATGATCTAGTTCAGACAAGACAAAGCCAGGGCAAACATTGCAAATGAAGACCTCTCTGGGAGCTTTCTCTGTGCTGAGTAACATGTGCAAAGGGAAGAGCTTATAACAATAACCGACAGGGAGCTAAGATGGGGGCACCCATTTGCAGGGTAAAGGGGTATGGATTTCTATGTTTTGTTTTATTTTTTCCACCATAAAGACATCTTTGTTAACTGTAGAGATAAGTAAACTAACTATTAAAAATCATTCAAAGTGACCATTCCACTTTGTTGGTCAAGTGGGCTTTTAAATTGCTGTGTTAAAACGGGCATCATGAAAAAGGGGGTTTTCATTCTGGTAAAAACTTACACCCAAGTTAAGATGTTAAAACGTTGAATTTTGAGTTTATCCAGAATTGCATTTTGTCCATGATATCATAAAAGCTCTATGGACATGGGCCATTAGCCAGTTGGCTTTCAGTTTTTACAAATTATCCCAAGTTAAATCGCACTCTTGAGCTCTTTAAAAACACATTCAAGCCAGCACTAGTAATATCACCTGTTTGTCTTGATAGCATTTTATGGAATATCAAATGTGATATTTCTGATTTTCTAATCCTATAATAATTACATCTTTCTTCCACTCATCTCTGCAATGCATATGTATTATAAAATATGTATATCAAATAAATAAGTATCTTGCAATAACTTTTTTTTACTGTAATTAAATGGTGGCAGGTAATGGACAGTAGTGTAACTCCTTCTAATATCAAGCATGTATGCTCTGGTCTGCCAAATGGTATAAAATGCCCTTTTCTATTTCATAAACAAGTATGTTATCTTTCTGACATTCAGTCTGCAGAGAGAATCGGATATCCAGTGATGATAAAAGCATCTGAAGGAGGAGGAGGGAAAGGCATCCGAATGTCTGAGCGTGGAGAGGATTTTCCCAACCTCTTTAGACAGGTCAGAATATCTTGCCGACACGGTCACTGTCTAGGTTTACAATGTGTAGTTGTCAAAAGGAGGATAACATTAACTGAGCAGTGTTTTACATAGCAACCATCAACCTTAGACTTTCACCTTTTGATCTATCCCTGTTATACCTTTCGACCAAAGTATCTTCAAATTGTGCCTTTAAAAGGATAAAATCCTACCTTTCTCCAACATGGTTATCCAATATCTTTCCATTGTGGTCAGTATAGTTTCTCAAGTTTCAATGGAAAACCTTTTTGTATTTGCAATGTTGTGGTAATGAACAGATCACCAGA
This sequence comes from Pelobates fuscus, assembly GCF_036172605.1. Taxonomy (NCBI): domain Eukaryota; kingdom Metazoa; phylum Chordata; class Amphibia; order Anura; family Pelobatidae; genus Pelobates; species Pelobates fuscus. The sequence continues at coordinate 171,189,948 of NC_086321.1, read as the reverse complement.
AAGTGGTTTAGAGAGACTTTATATATTTATGTAATATTATCATATCCTTCGATGACCATTTAAAACTATATGTACACGTGGGAGTTTTATTTATATGGAAAAAGGAATCTCTAAAACAGGCATACCAGTGACCTGCTGTGCGTAACATGAAAATTAACTATACTGATCTGAAAAGGAAATAGATCTGAATTGCCATGGGGTACCACAAAACAAAAAACTGAAATAAAAAATATTGGAATTGGTATTATATATTTTCAATTAAAAGGAAAAGGGGGAAAAAAATTAAAATATACCACAAATAAAAACAAGACTGATTATGTCGGGTACTAACATTTTTCTTTCTTTTCTTTTCTATTTATCTAGGTGCAGACTGAGGTGCCTGGGTCCCCCATCTTTGTAATGAAGCTAGCTGAACACGCTCGCCATTTGGAAGTCCAAATTCTGGCAGATCAGTACGGCAATGCTGTGTCTCTCTTCGGACGTGACTGTTCCATACAACGGAGGCATCAGAAGATAATAGAGGAAGCTCCACCTACAGTGGCAACCCCTGCTATCTTTGAATACATGGAGCAGTGTGCAGTACGTTTGGCAAAGATGGTGGGCTATGTGAGTGCCGGTACAGTGGAATACCTCTACAGTGGAGATGGCAGCTTTCACTTCCTGGAACTTAATCCTAGACTACAGGTTGAACACCCATGTACGGAGATGATTTGTGACGTCAACCTCCCTGCTGCTCAGCTACAGGTACAGCAACGTTTTTCACCAGCTATTCAGTAACCATTGCTTAGTTGATTAAAAAGTCATATATAAAGGTTTGTTATTTTTCCTTTTAAGACTAACAGTAACATTAAAAAGAATTTTGCACAAACTACTCGTTCTCTTTAAAGGATCACTATAGGGTCAGGAACACAAACATGAATTCCTGACCCTATAGTGTTAAAACCACCATCTAGCCCCCCTGGGACCCTCATGCCTCCATAAATATAGCAAAATCTTACTGTATTCAAGCTAGAAGCTGTAACTCTGCATGCAGTTTGCCTAAAAAAAAACAAGCAGTCTGCTGACATCATCAGAAGTGGTGGCCTGATCCAATCACAGTGCTTCCCCATAGTATTGGCTGAGACTGACAAAGAGGCAGATCAGGGGCAGAGCCAGCATGATTCAAACACAGCCCTGGCCAATCAGCATCTCCTCATAGAGATGAATTGAATCAATGAATCTCTATGAGGAAAGTTCAGTGTCTGCATGCAGAGGGAGGAGATACTGAGTGTTTGGATGCATTTTAGGCAGCCATGACCCAGGAAGGATCTCTAACAGCCATCTGAGGAGTGGCCAGTGAAGTTATCACTAGGCTGTAATGTAAACACTGCATTTTCTCTGAAAAGACAGTGTTTACAGCAAAAAGCCTGAAGGTAATGATTCTACTCACCAGAACAAATTCAATAAGCTGTAGTTGTTCTGGCTACTATAGTGTCCCTTTAAAATATATTTTTTTTTAAACATTTTTTTTTTTTTTTTAAATGAGCTGCTGGTATATGAACGAGGTTATCGCACTAACCATGTTCATACAAAAAAGTTCAAAAATGGGGAGAAGAAGCTGCAATGGAAGCCTAAATAGGTGAAGTAACTGTATGCAGACATTATTATAAATGCATATTACACAGCTGGGTGAAATAGGGACATGGCTAAGAAAGAAAAACTTAGATTTTATTCTCACTAAACACCAACAAGTAATGAATTGTAAACCACATTTTTAATTTAGGCAAGATTTGCCAGGGTATAGCTGTTGCTGAGTGTGAGATTTATTTCAAAATCATTTTTTGCCTAGATTTTGCAATTTGGTTTATGGTTCAATAAAATTCTGTGAGCAGCCTCTAATCAGCTGTCAGTAGAGCAAAATATGTATGACACATTTACTGTAACACAAAATTGGGAAGAAAAAAATAGTTTCTCCTACTTCTTCACTATTATATAATATTAGCACAGTCTACGTTTTTGTAATGTTTATCTTTTCTTTTTGTTCTTTATGACTAGATATCAATGGGAGTTCCTTTGTACAGAATTAAGGATATAAGAGTTCTGTATGGAGAGACTCCTTGGGGAGATTCCCCAATCTGCTTTGATAACCCAGTGAACCCACCCCAACCAAGAGGACACGTCATTGCCGCCCGAATTACCAGTGAGAACCCTGATGAAGTAAGATTTTGGAATGTTTGACACATTAATTGTTAAGACTCCAAATGAGTGTTGAAGCAATAAAAGCATGGCTGTCAACATACATTCATCTCTTTGTTAATTACAGTTTTTCTTCAGCCATTTTTAGAACATACAGCCACCAAGGAGCAAAATAGCTCATGTCCAATTTAATGCTTCAGTGATCAATCATAGTCAAAGAATCTAATTACTATGAGCCCGTTGGAGATGTTCAGTACCAGTAGCCCGTTAATGGTAGCACAATGCCCAATGCCGGTGATGCCCACTGTTCAATGTTAGTCAACATCTCTATGCTGTTGGCTGCGTCCATCTTGGATCCTTTGTAAATATTATTATAGACTCCGTCCTTAAAGCTTAGAGAAACCATAGAAAACAGGAGAAATTAAGCAATGTTTCTTCTCCTTATTTGGAATGTGTGTGCAACCGTGGATTTGCCTGGACTGAACTAGTTTTTTTATGTAATTTGCTAAATCTTTAAATAAATGTAAAAGAAAACAGAGCATCACGTGAAAAGCAAATAATATTTAATATTTAAGTTATAGATCATGTTTCATGCTTTATTCAGTGGTCTAACTTCCAGAGAATTGACTCTTCCTGTCTAAAGTCTGATGAATTAAGATTAACCAATCCATTTAAGATTATTGTGCAGTATGGTTTTTAAAACCAATATTTTCCTTCTTCTTTTATGGGTTTGACCAGAGATATTGTGTCACTGCTAATAATTTATAACTGTAAACGATTTCTGCTTTTGATTGTAGAATAATTATAAAATGTTTGCATATATATTTTTGTCCCATTGCAATAGTGAGAGCGCATAATTGTTGTTTTTCTAAAACATTCAGTAATGTCACGTTTTGGACAGGAGGAGGGCAGGGCTATATTTGATTGTTCAGATTATTCTTATCTAATAACATTTGATCCTGATGCTCCATATGATTTGCTTGTTAATCTATTGCTTATGTCATTTATGTTTTTATTTCAATATCCAGGGGTTTAAGCCCAGCTCCGGCACAGTCCAGGAGCTGAATTTTCGCAGTAACAAGAATGTATGGGGATATTTCAGTGTGGCAGCTGCTGGCGGCCTGCATGAGTTTGCTGATTCCCAATTTGGACACTGCTTCTCCTGGGGAGAAAACCGAGAGGAAGCCATATCGTTAGTACTGTTCTCTAAATGGAAATCTTTCACTTTAATATGTTTTGTTTTTATTGTCTTCCTGTAGCGTCATTGGTAAATTATAAAAGTATGATTGAAATGTTTAAGGAAATGCAAAGTCAGTAAAAACGTCCGATATTCACTAAAGGAGAGTATTATTTATTAATCATTAAGCTTCTTTTTGTGTGGCCCAATTAGTGTATTTGAAAAACATGGAGTTTCCTTCAAAATCCAATTGGCAATACAATATTTAGTAAAGTAGTCCATCCCACCCAGGCAGGCATATAGTAAATTAGACACCTATTTTAGGGATCGACCGATTATCGGTTTTACCGATATAATCGGCCGATATTCGGTATTTTCGGAAATATCGGTATCGGCCAATAGGGATACCGATATTGCCGATAATACCTCCCAGGACCGCCAGGCTCATTACAAGCCCGGCGGTCCTGGGGGGGGCGGGCAGCAAGCATTTACTCACCTCCCTGCAGCTCCTCCAGCTTCCCAGTGTAAATCTCGCGAGACCCGCGGCCAGCTCTGACGGCCGCGGGTCTCGCGAGATTTACACTGGGGAGCTGGAGGAGCTGCTGGGAGGTGAGTAAACGCTTGCTGCCCACCCTACTTCCCTCCCCTCCCCCAGCTAAGCCAATGCCACTGGACCACCAGGGATTAACATATCCCCCTCCCTGGCAAGGCAACAAGCAGGGAGGGGGGACAACAAAAAAATAAATAATAATCATAATTAAATATATTAAAAAAAATAATAATTTAATATAAAAATTTAAAAAAATGTTTTTAATAAAAAATGCCCCCTCACACACACACTATTATTATACACATACACTATACAAACACACTGTGTATATAATTCAGTGTGTTTGTAAAGTGTGTGTATATATAATGCAGTGTGTTTGTATAGTGTGTGTATATATAATGCACACTACACAAACACACTGTATTATATACACACACACACTATACAAACACACACTGCATTATATACACACACACACTATACAAACACACTGAATTATATACAAACACACACACTATACAAACACACACTGCATTATATACACACACACTACATTATATACACACACACTGCATTATATACACACACACTATACAAACACACACTGCATTATATACACACACCCTATACAAACACACTGCATCCACTACACACACACTGCACAAACACTGCATCCACTACACACACATACACAGCTCCCCTGTCTAAACACACTGCATCCACTACACGTGGCATGTATATTTTGTGCATTTACCTTTAGAAATAGTTTATTTTCCAAAATGGTAAATGTACAGAATATCGGCAAATTATATCGGCTATCGGCCTGAAAGTTCACAGGATATCGGTATCGGTATCGGCTCTAAAAAATCAATATCGGTCGATCCCTAACCTATTTGTCTATAGCTTCCGTGACTGTCTCCGCCGGGCTGTAAATTAATAGCAGGTCAATTAGTACTTTTTGGGTGCTAAACTATATACATACATGTATGAGGTAGTCTTTCTAGCATGAGGAGGCGTGGCTAAAGAGACATATTGTGCGGCATTCTGCAAAACATTTATATTTTTATGCAAAAACTCTAAAAAATAAATGTGAGCATGCAAAAATCATACAACTTTTACCCACCTCTAAGAAAATCTGTAAATATGGTAATGCATGTTGTACCTTAGATGAGGGGTTTAAACTGTTATCTCTGTGTATATATTTCATTTTGCAGGAATATGGTTATGGCTCTTAAAGAGCTTTCTATACGGGGAGATTTTAGGACTACTGTGGAGTACCTCATCAAACTGTTGGAAACAGAGTGCTTCCAGAACAATGAGATTGACACTGGTTGGCTGGATTATCTAATTGCAGAGAAAGTCCAGGTGAACCTTGGGTATCTTTTGTCATTTTTATGTTATGAGTAATTAATGTAAAATCAAAAAGAAGATCCTGCACACACAAATTCTCAGAGGACTGACTTTATTTGAAACCCTCTGGCAAAGTTTCAGCCGCAATATGGGCTTTTATTGAGGCTTGATTAGAGCCCATATTGGGGCTGAAACTTGCGGGAGTGTTCAGAAAAAAAGTCACTGTTTTATGATTTCTGTGTTTGCCAGCTCGTACTTTTGCTTTTGTTTATAACCTTCTGAATTGTGTACTGGGTCTGTGCACCGTGTGAAGTATATGTCCACCCGTTTGGTGAGTGTCGTCTCTTGGTATTTTCTACACATCAGTAATTAATGTAGCAGGTCACATTATAATTCTCTGTAAAGCGTCAACAAAACAAAGTAATTGCAACAAGAGATGTTGGACATACCGGAATAATAGTGGCAAACAAGCTTCCATGAGTAAGGATGCTCTGTTAACAAGTTGGAAGAATGTTTGTTTGGTTGTGTTCTATCTTGAAGGTAAGATTGCTTCTCACATTGATATTGTTCTCTACTGTTTTTAGGCTGAGAAACCGGATACAATGCTCGGAGTGGTCTGTGGGGCTTTAAATGTAGCAGATACTTTGTTCCAGACCTGTATGAATGAATTCCTTCATTCATTAGAAAGGTATGATTATAGATTTCAAACATCCGCATTCTTCCATTATTTACATAAGCACATTGCTATTTTTATATGTTTTATGAGTGTTGTTGAATTAAACAACTTGAGTAGGCTGTATTTGCTTGTGCAATATGTAGAGCACCATGCTTTCTTTTGAATGTCTTTCCATTTCTTGGAAATGGGTGAAAGAAGGTGGTGTTGTAGAACACATTGGCTTTAGTTCCAGGTACGAAAACATCCTGATTATTTTGGATGATGCTGGAGGAATTATGTTTGCTACATTCTTATATCCTTGGTGCTCACTTTAAGCTTCATATACAAATTTTTTTATCTTTCGTTCATAAGCAACATGTTTTTCAGACTTTCTAATTAATCAATCAGTTAGGTCAAAGCAAAGCAGATTCCTTTTTTATGTGTTGTGTGCAAATTTGGGCATATACTCTTCTGCATTGCTTTACTTGAGTAATCTTGAAAGGATCACTATAGGGTCAGGAACACAAACGTATTCCTGACCCTATAGTGTTAACACCCCCATCTAGCCCCCCTGGGCCCCTCATGCCTCCATAAATATAGTAAAAATCTTACTGTATTTAAGCCTGAAGCTGTAAATCTGCATGCTGTTAGACTCAGAAAAACAAGCAGTCTGCTGACATGTGGTAGCCTGATCCAATCACAGTGCTTCCCCATAGGATTGGCTGAGACTGACAAAGAGGCAGATCAGGGGCAGAGCCAGCATGATTCATACACAGCCCTGGTCAATCAGCGTCTCCTCATAGAGATGAATTGAATCAATGAATCTCTATGAGAAAAGTTCAGTGTCTGCATGCAGAGGGAGGAGATACTGAATCACAGGATGCTGTGCACAGTGCTGCCCTGTGCTCTGCTGACAGACCTATTATGCCTCCATCAACTCCGAAGTCCCTCTGGTTCACTCTGAGTGACTGCAACTGGAGGTGTTCCTAGCTTTCAATGTAAACACTGTATTTTCCTCAATCTGTTTTTGTTGTTTTTAATTTAGATTATCCTGGGTGGAGAAAAAGGAAGTCCTCCACCTGGGTAGCCAGACCTGTGTGAGCTGTGCTCACACACCACTTGATACATTTGATCCTGCATTTGGGGGAGCAAGGCATGATGCAGGGGTGTGCCGTAGCCCTCTCCCCCTCCTCCCCCCCCACACACACACTCTGGCCCCACGCTATTTAATCAAAAAATATATCATATATAAAAAATATATATATTAATATATAAGGAAACATTTTTTACAGTTAATAATTTGAAAAGTTTATCCAAAAATATTAAATAATTTGGAAATATTAAATTGTGGCCTCAGTGTGTAAAATGTTTTGAATATTGTGTTAAACTCCTTGCACACTTGTTTGGGTTTAATGTTTTATATCCTCAGATATGTTAAATGTGCATGTTATCTCCATTGTACGTGGCTGCAGGATGCTTGCTAATAAAATATTGATCATGTCTTCAGAGGACAGGTTCTTCCTGCCGCAACACTGCTGAACATTGTTGATGTGGAACTCATCTCAGAGAGTGTGAAATACAAATTAAAGGTACATTTTAAGCATTTCTAATAATGTTAAGAAAATGTTTGTACTGCAGAATAAACTTGGAAAACCCTAATAGGAATACTCTTCACAAACTATCCACAAACAATCATAAATTAAAAAAATAGTCAATATATCCTTACTTAAAGCATTTCCTTACTGCAACTCTCCCTTAAGTACTTTTGGCCTGAAAACAGGATGTGCAGCTGAGTGTACTTCTGTAAGGGAATGCATGACTAGTGATATGCTTTTATCATTTTATTTAAATACGACAATCCATTTTTTTACCATGATTTTAAATACTAAACTATGTGCAGTTCTCGTACTGTCTCCCTCCCACCCCTCTCTTTTGGCTTGCATTTTGTTAACAAGGAACAATATTGGATATAAAACTTAAAAAAAAAATTCTGTTAATCTCTTTTTATTGAAATTTTCATTTTTATCGCAGTAATGCAGGATTTGTTACAAGCCTATATATATATATATATGTTTTTCAGTAACTAGGCATTTAGTACGGGGAGTGCTATCCAACATTGGTGCGTTAACAGGAGTGTGTGAAATGCTTACGGAGAATGGCCGTGGGGTACAGGTGATTTTAAGTGTAACCCTAGCGGGTTGTGATAGCGAGGCCTTCTTCTAAGTGTGCCCCTAACCAAGGGGGACTGCAGGGGGATGGGGCGGGATGAGGGCTAACAGTGGAGTGGTATTATACTCATCGCTGGGGCAAGACCCCTAGATGCTGGGTGCCGGAGCATACAATTGTTGGCCAGTAGGCTCTTTAACGTGTGGGAGTATGTAAACTGGGTGTAAATCAAACATTATCTAAACATGAATGTTCGAGTTGCAGATGTGAGATTCGGCTCTCGACTGAGTCAGGTTTACAGTAGTGGGGTCAGGCTGTCGGGAGATTCAGATGGTCCTGTCTGCCTGAGGACCCGGTGTCCGTGCCGGATCGTTGGTCTGTAGGCTGTTTAGGAACTGGGAGGTCCAGGGCCTTAAAGAGGGTCGGTGACTCTGCCAGCGTGGATATTTTGTGGACAGTTCCCTTGTGTGTGACCACCAAGAACCTGGGGGATCTCAAGTGGTACTCCATTCATGCTTCTCCAAAGAGGCTGGTGACAGGGTTCAGCGATTATTGCCATTGTAGTGTGGATCTGGTTAGGTCTTGCTAAATTGAGAGACTAGCTCCCTCGAACGTTAATGGCATCTTGCCTCGGAGTGCCGTTATCAGGATTCTTCTGTTTTGTGAGGTCGAGCAGCGCACTATCACGTCTCGAACCATGTTGGAGGATGCTCTGCCTGATGATAGTAGCCAGTTGATCCCGTCAATGTTAAATTTTTTAGCATGTGTTGGTGGCAGTAAGGAGGCTACTAGTAGTGAGGGAGCTCCTCAGGTGTGATGGCATCAGGTAATCACCCAAAGCTTGAGGTGGTTGCATCGGGACCTGTCATCCAGGGCTATGTAGTGGAGAGAGAGAGCTTGGTGCTCGGCTTGTAAGGCCTGCACAGAGTCCTGTAATGAGGACAGTCCATGCTTAATGTTTGAATTGTCGTCCTCTGAGGACTTCACCCTGTCAGTGACTGCTTGTACGTCTGCCTTAATGGCTGCCTAGTTGATTGCTAAGAGGCTTTTGATCTCTGTGTCTAAATTAAGAAAGTTCCGTTGTGTGACCAGGGCCGACCCATCTGAGTCCCCCCCTTGCTGCTGCACCTGCTCTGGTTGGAAGTCAGGTGGCCGGGGTCTGCTGTTACCTTAGTGTGGTTGTGATCCGCTGCTCCCGCCATTTTAGGAGGTGGTTGTCACAGCAGGGCTCCAATGTACCTGGACCCTGATGATGAGTCCAGGGGTGGCTTTTGGGACCATCTGACCATTGATGCTGGGACAGGTAAGTAATTGGCAGGGAAGTCTTCTCCCTCCGGATCCCCTGGAGGCTCAAAGCTGCCTGGCAGTGCCTGCCAGTCTAGGCCTGTTGTGGGTCTGTAGGGCCCGAGGTCTGCGTTCCGCCGGTTCGCCTTCGCCGGGTATACAAACGGCATAAGGTGCTTCCAGACGTGCTCAGCTTATGTCTGTGATCGGGTGTCGGGGGGCTTGAACACAGAATTTCAGGCGTTTTAACAGCGTATAGTGTGGAGCTATGCAGAGTTGCGTCCGTTCGCGGTCAAGCTCAGCCCTCCTAAAAACTAAATTTTGAACACCGAAGAGAACAATATATCCACTATAATGTGGATAAAGGAATATATTTTTGTTCTCCCCTTTGTGGTTCTTCATCAATGGTGTGGTGACGTCATTAGAGTGTTTTATACTTTTTCTATTTTATTGGAACAGTGAAGCATGGTTCCGTTGAATTTTGTTGCATATTAAGCATTCATTTTTATTGTTCCGTTCATGAAAAGAACATTAAAAGTGTTTGCAATTATGAGGTTTAACATAACAATAAATGTTTAAATATGTCTTTTTTATGAACATAATAAAATATTGAGCCACACTTGCTTTTACTATTATCAGAATGCTTTTAGTACTGTCAGAATGTCAGTTTTTTTTGTCGTTGCTTGAAGTTATGTTACACTATATTTATGCACAAGCATCAGAATAGACTCTATCCCTAAGGGACTGATCACTTCTAGTTTGTTGCTGTTATTGTAAAATAAATAGCATTACTGTAATGATATTGTAAATGTAAGATGAATGCTACAATCTCTGCATGAAACCTTGTAACGTTTTGTAGCCCTTTTTGTGGCCATTTTTGGTGTGCCATCTTTCTAAATGTTCAGTGTCATTCTTTTCCATACTGTACCCCTCTGATGCAGGTAGCCCGTCAATCCCTTACCACCTATGTTACCATCATGAATAACTCTCACATAGAGATAGATGTCCATCGTCTGAGTGATGGAGGTCTTCTGCTGTCCTACGATGGAAATAGCTACACCACCTATATGAAAGAGGAAGTAGAAAAGTATGTTAACTGTTTTGATGAATTTCTGAAAAGACACAGAATATCCCAGAAACCTAATGTTATCTGTTTGTGTAATCTGCCTGCTCGCTTTTAGGAATAAAAAAATAAAAAAACAGACTTCCAATTTTAACAGGTCACATTAAATTAAGCTGTTTACAATTCTAAGTATAACTGAAAATAGGAATAAAGCCAACAGTTATGGCATGCATACATATAAGAAAATCCTTAATGAATGTGTACAAATTTATGACCTGCTGAAAGTAATTTTGCTCTTTTAACCTGCAATTCCACAGATACCGTGTAACCATAGGAAACAAGACTTGTGTGTTTGAAAAGGAAAAGGACCCAACTGTTGTTCGTTCCCCCTCTACTGGAAAATTGCTGCAGTACACCGTGGAAGACGGATGCCATGTTCAAGCAGGAGAATGCTTTGCTGAAATTGAGGTAACGTTCCTGAAATCCAAATTATCGCTCATCATTTTTGTGCTTATTTAAAATTCTCAATGGGTAACTTTCTGTTTCTATAATTACTTATATATTACATATTCTGTTAGCAACAGAAAAAAATGTGGAAATGTGGAAAAAATGGAATTGTGAAGCCTATTGTAAGACTGAAAATCAGGGAAGTTGCAAACAACAACAAGCTTTGTATTAGCAGTTATCCTTAAACATTATTTAAAAGCATGCATCAGAGCTGTCTCCAATAATCCTTTAGCTACCGCTAGTTATAGAGTGAGTTGTATGTATAAAATACCATTTTTTTGTAGTTATGAAGTGTTCGATTTCCTGCTGTGGGTTAATGGGGTTTGATGTTAAATCCAGGTATAAATTCGAAGTACATTAAACTGGATTTTAAATCCGGCGTATATCTATTTTCCATTTTTTAGTTTTGTGATATATACTGATAGTTTGTATAAATGGTGTGATTTAATAATATTAATATTCCAATGATATTTAAAAATATTACATATTAAAAGGTTTTATCAGATTGCTTGGCGGTTATAGTTGAAGGGACACCTTAGTCACCCAGACAACTTCAGCTCAATGAAGTGGTCTGGGTGCCAGGTCCCTCAGGTTTTAACCCTTCCGATGCAAACCTAGCCGTTTCAGAGAAACTGCTATGTTTACATTTGGGGTTAAGCCAGCTTCTAGTGGCTGTCTTCCGGACAGCCACTAGAGGCGCATCTGCGACGCTGGAGGCATATTATGTCTCCATCGCGCAGAGTGTCCATAGGAAACCATTGAGAAATGCTTTCCTATGGACACTTTCAATGCGCATTCGGCTCCGCTAACGTCGGACGGGGGAGCTGACGTCGGCGTGGGAGGAGAGGTCACCAGCGCCGAGAGAGCCCGGCGCTGGAATAAGGTAAGCTGCTGAAGGGCTTTTAACCCCTTCAGCGCCACCCTCAGGGCACTATATCTATAAAACTGCTTTGTTTTCCTGACACTATAGTGATCCTTTAATAAATGTATTTTTGTATTATGTGCTGAATCCCATGCCTCTCATCTGTGACATAGATCTGATATCTTAATTACATAATGGTGTGCCGTGATTTCTCGATCGCTGTGTATTCTCCATTGGATGACATTAATGTACATGTTAACATACAGAAAAGAGAGGATGACATAGGAATGACCTAGGTCTAGAATGAGTGAAATGTCGTATATCATCCTTATCACATTTCTAAATGAATGTTCATGGAAAGTTTTAGGAGTGTCATTCTCCAGTAATGGGGCAAACGGTTTTGCAATGATATGTCCTCTTCCCTGGTTCTCCAGGCGCCTCCAATAATGGCAGCTAAACGATCCTGCCAATCATTCTCTGGTAGTGAGCATCATAATAAATGCCCCTGTGTGCATAGACCTCATGTTTTGGGCTGGCTAATGATGTACTTATGACTGCCGGATGTGGCTTTACATCTCTTATTATTATATTATCTATGTTTGTGCAGCATATCATACTGAACCTCTGTACATAGAAACACCAAGCACCTTGACTACTTCCAAGCACTGGTCAGTTGGTCGTGGTGCTTGGAGTTACCCTTTAAGGTAAAGTTGTTTTGGCTCTTAGAGTGTCCCAGTATTTAATCAAAAAGAGTAAGGGAATAACCCTTAATATGGCTAGACCAATTCTATCCTTTTATAACAGAAAGATATTATAGGCTGGGTGTATCATTCAATGATGGTAAAAAATATATCTTGAAATGAAACAAACATTGTGGTGGGAAGATTAAAGTGGCTCTGTCATCCCTTCCCCCCTTCCCAAATATCTTTTTAAATACTTACATTGACTGTGTTGGAATGTCACTGAAATTTCAGCTTGGTTAATTATTATTATTATTATTATTATTGCCATTTATATAGCGCCAACAGATTCCGTAGCGCTGGTTAACAGATACAATAAGACAACGTAGGGGTCTACTTTGTCTATTGTATGTTTCCTACATTTAACAAAGCTTGACAAAAAGACAGAGCTCCTGCTGCCAAGCTTTGTACAGCTCTTGGCTGTCGCAAGAGACAGCTACGGAAAAAGCCATTGTCTATAGAGGGTCCTACTGGATCTTCCATTCACATCAGTGTTGAATTGTAAGTGTTAGTGTACCAGCACTGACTTTGGTTCATGGCAAATGAAGCAACGGGGACTAAAGAGTATCCCATGGAAGAAAATGGCAGCGTCCACAAGGGGACAGATTAGGGAGGTGTCAAAGCCACCGTTGGAGGTGTTTGCAAAATATGCTGAGACCCCAAAATGTGACAGAGCCACTTTAATACCTCAGTCATACAGAGTTCCTGGCTGCCTAGGTCACATAATCTGAAGTGGAACTATCCAACTGACACATAAGTGCCTAAAAGCAGATTTAAAATGGTCATGAAGGTTGGAGTAACCCTTTAAGTAACTGTGTGCAGTAAGACAGGATCTTGGTAAACTCACTTAAAGCTTAATGTTATGTCACTTTACTCTCCATTGCAGTTGTACGATTATTATATTGGAAAATCATTAGTGAGGCTACAATTTCTATCCATCTGTTTTGTCTGTCTTAAATTACCTTTTACAAAACACATGACCCAATTAACCGTAAGTAAGAAGCTGTCACGGTGTTATTATAACATAAATCTTCCTGCAGGTAATGAAGATGGTGATGACTCTCCTCGTTCAGGAATCTGGTGTCATTCATTATGTGAAGCGTCCCGGCGCTGTGCTGGAATCTGGCTGTGTAGTGGCTCATCTTGACTTGGATGACCCATCTAAACTCCACCAGGCATGTATTAAACATCTAACTATGCATTGAATTTACTTTTATTGCCTGCATCAAACAGTCATGTTTACTTGTGTGCATTTCCTAAAGCATTCTTCTGTTTCTGCTAAAATTAAAAGGTAATCTGAGGTGTAGCTAGGATATATAGCTTCTGGGAGGAAATGTATTAGCCATACGTTCTATGAAATGTAAAAAAAAAATGTTTTAAACATGTGCCACTCCACATTCTCCTCGCCTGCATGTTTGTATCTCCCGTCCCCTCCTTCAGGGTCTTTTGACTTCCCTTATGTGTCTCTGAACCCCTCTTTTCCCTTGTGTGTCTTTAACATCAACCCCCCACCAGTATTGTAGCATGGCTGGTCTAACAGGGAGTTCTATGCAGAGTGCTGCGAGTGGTGAGAGATTTGGGGAAATTATGTTCAGTCATATCCCCACCCTGTCTACTTGCTGTGTTTTGCTTGTAGTTCTCTGTAGATCAGACAGATGCTGAAGATCCTATACTGCAGCCACGCTACAATAGATGACTGTACGGGTAGAAGGTTCTATTAGGTGGGACCCTCTGGCCCATTCTTTTATTGTATTACTCTCATAATTGAAATCCTCAGTGGATGCTAGTGTGGTGGGCCTTGTTTTGCCCCCATTAAAGTAATGCCTTCAGTCCCTGCAGCACACCATCCATTAAGCCCTTACTCTGTGGTTCCTCATTCTCCCACACAGCATGCCTAGTGACTGATCTCTTTATTAGCTTTGCCTCAATCCTGCACATCTTAGGGGTAGCTCCAGGACGTATTATCAGAGGGGATGTTTTATTTCTTTATATTCATATAATCCTGTTGGTGCTGATGGAGTAGTAGTGGTAGTGGATTTTAAGTCTGTTTTGTTTAATAGTAGAAATAGCGTTATCTTGCATAAAGGTAACTTATATAGCAGTATAGGTGATAAGATATTATATTGGCTGGTTGTATCATAAAGCCCTCATATGGACTGCAAACTGCATTCACTCACTAACGGATTGTTTTAAGGAGAGTTAGCTTGAAATTACATTAATCTTGCTCAGTCGTGTGGCGATTGGATGGCTGCCATATTTTATTGTTTCTTAATTGCTGTCCAAATACTGATGGCTTACTACTTGTGTATCCAGACTGAGCTGTACACTGGAGATCTCCGCCCACAGCAGACACTTCCAATAATTGGAGAGAAGCTTCATCAGGTGTTTCACAATGTGCTGGATAATCTGGTCAATGTGATGAATGGTTACTGCTTGCCTGAGCCCTACTTCACAGCCAAGGTGAGGAGAACCAGAATGCTCACCAAATTCATTATTTAAATAATGCACATATTTATAGTTCAAATAAATAAAATGTTAGTCACGTTAAGCTGTATCTCCTGCTTGTTACTTTAACTTGGTATTGCTACATTGTAGCTAAAGGAATGGGTACACAAGCTGATGAAGACCCTACGGGACCCATCTCTTCCTCTCCTGGAGCTTCAAGAGATCATGACCAGTGTGTCCACCAGAATTCCACCTCCTGTGGAAAAATCTATACGCAAGGTGATGGCTCAATATGCCAGCAACATCACCTCTGTTCTTTGCCAGTTCCCCAGCCAGCAGGTATGTTTGGATTGCAGTGTCTGTGAGCACATTGTACCCTTTTGTAGACTAACTGTTCTATTTTAAAAAATACATATTGTACTGAAAACTGATCACCGTGTTTGTTCCATCAGATTGCCAACATTCTAGACAGCCATGCAGCTACCTTGCAGAGGAAAGCCGATCGGGAAGTATTTTTCATGAACACTCAGAGCATCGTCCAGCTTGTACAGAGGTGAGAAGGTTGGGAAAGTTCATTTGACATGTTATAACTTCATTAAGCATTTCAACGTTGATAATGTAAAATATTTCTAAAATTATGCACATTTGGTATCTTTGATATCTATGCCGAGCTGGAAATAAATTAATATATTATTCGCAGGCAAGGGATTTTAAACGTGATTGATAGCATACATAAATGATCTTGAAGTTTATTTAGCAAATGTAATATGTTACTTTATGTGACTTATTACAATGTTTCTTACCGTAGCTAGCAACCAATGCATTTGCTAATACTTACAGATTATCAAGTTAGGCTTGTTTTTAAATATACTTAACCTGTTTGAAGACTCAAGCAGTATTTGTGGAATGCATATTATCTCTAACAACCGGTATATTTTGTGTTGGTTAAAACTAAAACATACATGTGCATCCCCTTACAATGTAACATATATACTTTAAAAAATATTTTATTTTCACTTGCCTTCCTTCCCCTCTCCCTGTTCTCATTAGTTGGTGAGATTGTATCTATCTCTTTTCTGGAAGAGCTAAGTGTCCTCAGTGTACTTCAAACTTCTCTTTTCTACATATCAAACAATTTGAAAATTATCACACAAAAAAAAAACAACTTGTGGTTGTATTTATACCATTGGGTTAACTCGTTTTTATCTTGTCTTGCAGATACCGCAGTGGGATTCGAGGTTACATGAAATCAGTTGTACTTGATTTACTTAGAAAATACTTACAAGTAGAAACACAATTTCAACATTGTAAGTAACTCACATTCCCTCAAGACTATAAGCTGAATAACACCTGGTGTTGAAACCGCCTTGCAACTATTTTAAAGGGACACTATAGTCACCAAAACAACTTCAGCTTAATTAAACAGTTTTGGTGTTTAGATCATGCCCCCGCAGTCTCACTGCTCAATTTTCTGTAATTTAGGAGTTAAATCACTTTGTTTATGCACCCTAGTCACACCTCCCTGCATGTTACTTACACAGCCTTCCTAATAACTTCCTGTAAAGTGATATTGAATGTTTATACTTCCTTTATTGCACAGTCTGTTTAATGTCTAATTTTTTATCTCCTGCACTGTTAGTAGCTGGCCAGACCTTGCAGGAGTCTCCTGTGTGTGATTAAAGTTCAATTTACAGAGCAAGAGATAAAAACGTATAAAGCAAGTTAACATCTGATTGAAAATGAAACCATTTTGTTTTTCATGCAGGCTGTGAGAGTCACAGCCAGGGAAGGTGTGGCTATGTCTGCATAGACAGAAACAAAAGTGATTTAACTCCTCAATGGCTGAGAATGGAATTGAGTTAAAGTTGTTTTGGTTACTATAGTGCCCCTTTAAAGCTGAAACTTAATATACATTGTAACTGATTTTACACTGTACCACTTCTAACATTCCCACCACAGTGCTCTCTTATTGTTGCTTATGTTATTTGTAGTGTTCATACAGTTAAAATTGATGGAAATTAGAATGTCAGATTCAGTACTTGAATAAACACCACTTGCATGTGTATAACATTTTAAAGGAAATCTCCAAGCACTTAACTTTAACGTGCTGTAGTTTTGGTGCCTGGAGTGCCCTGGCCCCCTCTTAGAGAAACATGTCAAACTATTACCGGAGTCCCAACAGGTGCACAAAGATGCAGCCCCTGCATCCAGGTTATTCTTGCTGATTCTTCTCTGTTGAGTTAATCAGGGGAGCGCAGGGCTATGCTCATTGGCTGAGAGAGTGAGTTGAGCACTCCTAGACAGTGAGTGCAGCCCTGTATCACCCATGCTTAGCTCAGTGAACATATCTGGCGTCTCCTTTCACAAATTGCTTTTGGAGGACTCCAGGGCACTCCTGGCACCATATCACTGAGGATGACTATAGTGGTTATGGTGATTGGCATGTTCTTTTAATAAAATGTGCAAGACAAACTTTGGAGTCATTTAATAAGTTTGGAGGGTAAAAACTGTCTGACATGGGAGCTTCCAATCTGGGCTATCTAATTTTTGTTGGATTAACCTGATCAAGCCGTGTACATGTATACAGACGTTATAGCACTTACTATATATATGTTTACTGTCTGATTAGCTCACTATGACAAGTGTGTTATTAATGTCCGGGAACAATACAAGCCAGATATGACGCCAGTTCTTGAGTGCATCTTCTCCCACGCACAGGTGGCCAAGAAGAACCTGTTAGTTACCATGTTAATTGTAAGTATGTCAAGTAAACCTAAACATAGCACTTATCTGTTAGAATAGCAAAAATAAAAATCGTATTAATCCATGAAACCTGCTCCAGCCAACATGCTTTTGTTTCCTTTTTTTTTTTTTTTTTTTTTGCATACGTCCTGCTGTAAATGATTTTCAGACTTCTGGGGATTGTAGTTCATCTCATGGGAGCTAAAACTCCCAGAAACCCTTGTTGTCCTCATTAAGCACAGCTCAGGATAAGGTGATGGCAGCTAGAGAAGTTGAACACATTGTGATTATCACCGTAAAGAATGGGTTTTTGCAAGTTTAAATAGTGTACATTTTCTTTATTTTAAATGTGTCGGTTTTTATGTATATCTTTAATGTATTGTGTACATAATGCAGAGAAATTACTTAGTCAGCTTCAGCCTGCACGAATAGTGAATTAAAAATGACCTGCAGATACTTCCTGAAAGGATCAATTACAAAGAGATCAGCAACTCATGAAAACTGCCATCAGCATTATTTTATAATGTAACTAATATGACACTGCTGTATCTGCATGATGATTTTCCTTTGAACATTTTGAGCACTTCATTGTTTTGAGTGAACACGTTGTTTTTTTATGAATTGCTTCTGATAATATCTGCTCCCCAAGGATCAGCTTTGTGGACGCGACCCGACACTTACAGACGAGTTAATGGCCATTCTTAATGAACTGACTCAACTGAGTAAAACCGAACACTCGAAGGTTGCCCTTAGAGCACGACAGGTAAGCTACCAAGGCTCATTTCTCTTTTAGAACATGTTTTCATGGAATGGTTTTAGTTATATGTCTATTGCAGTGGTTCTTAGTTGGATCCACAAGTCATTCCAGAGGTCCAGGTTTTGTCATTAGAACAGATCTTGGAAATACTTACATATTCTGTACACTGTACATGCATGTGCCGAAATGTACTAATTGCAATAAATGCAGCCTGCATCTATATATTTTCAATAGTTTTAAAGGTAGAGATTCTATCACAGGATCTAACATAATTTCGTATTAAATGTAATTTATTCAGAATAACTAAAATCATTAATAAATACAGCAGGTATGTAGAAATCACAATATGTTTTGTATTTCTTGTGGCAATCCCAATTGCCAGACCCACCGATTGCCGTTCTAGATTTTCCCTATTCTGAGTACTATAGAAGTATATTACTATAATAAACCTGTTATTTTATTTTTTATATATATACATTAAGATAGATATATAATGGCCCCAAAGCAATATGTTGAATTACATTCTTAATTAAAAATTGGGGAAAAAAAAAAATTCTGGTTAATTAATTTTTATTTTTAAAGATTTGGACCAGAAAAACGATTAAGATCTCCAAATCTTTTTTGCACACGTTTAATTAATATAGTTGATTGATTTAGTATACTGGAGTTTATCTTATAAATCATATATAATATAATTTATGTGATGCAACAAGTTTAGGGACTTTTTTATTTTATTTTATTTTTACATCCAGAAAATAACTATCAGCAACTAATTGGCTTTCATGTTCTTTTCCAGTCATCACACATAATCCCATTATTGTGGGAAAACACATGTAGCCTTCGAGATTGCATTTGGCAATTTAGTTTAATTCTACGTTTTATAGATATCAACATGTTTGTAAGTTTTAAAGCTGATTTAAGTTTATAATACTGGAAAAAGCATCAATTTACAAGACTGCCTTTCTTCTAGGTTTTGATCGCTTCTCATCTCCCTTCGTATGAACTGAGACACAATCAAGTGGAATCCATTTTCCTGTCTGCCATAGACCTCTATGGACATCAGTTTTGTCCAGAAAACCTAAAGGTATATGTTCTACTTAGAAATTAGTGTTTTTAAATGTTTTTATAAACTAGAATGTGCCGCACAGTGTATGCTAGTGGAGCAGTGACTCCCTGGTCCGATGAACTGATTATTTAAGCCGTGTTTGCAACATATATGGCCCTGATTTCTTTAAATACACTTGTTGGAAGAAGGGAGAGAGAATGCATTATTAATACCCTCAAATATATGGTTTAGTGAACAAAAGAAGGAATAGTTATGAAAAAAAAAAAAAGGTTTTAAAAGTAGAGGGTGTGAGCTAAAGACTGGGATCGGTCAAGGTAATGTGCAAATTGAACACTAATTTTAAATACCTAAAACCGTAGATTAACTGAATTAGTAATTCAGTATTTAAACTTACAAATGTCTTTCCTGAAGAACTAATAAGTGGCGTCAATCTGAGCATTTGTTGTCGGCACCCTGGATGGGCTCAGCTGGTGGCATTATGTTCTGTCATAATTTTTCTTTGGAATTCTGAGATAGTGACTTTATCAATAAACCCTAGAGAACAAGGAAATGATTCTTTGATGGAAAAAATGTATTGTTCTGTACATTCCAGGTCTCTCTTGCTCCCTTAAGCAGTATAAATCCATACTACTTAGCATTTACTATACCATAATGGCTAACTGCTTATTCCTGTATTGGCTTTCTAGAAACTCATCCTTTCTGAAACCTCCATTTTTGACGTCCTCCCAAACTTCTTCTATCACAATAATCAGGTTGTTCGCATGGCTGCTTTGGAGGTAAGGACAAATTGCTGGTTCTCTTTATTCTTTGTTGCATTCATTACCATTTATTAAGAATATTTGCTGAATATATTGGTTTAGTTCTAGTACAGTTTTCACATGATAGTTTCTCAGGCACAACTAGACTGCCGTTTTTGGTCATAGGGCTGCCGTTTTGCCACCTAATACTGCGAATACTGATTCTCTTTAACCCATGGGCCTTTTATTGCTAATAATATATATATTGATATGGATCCGTGACAGCTGGTTAGGTAACTGCTCAGGAATTGAAATCAAGTAATTTCTTGCAGGTAATGCTTTCCTTATATTATTTCCCCCCTATTTTTTCCTATTATTCCCCCCCCCCTATTTTTTCCTATTTCTAGAAGTATTTTCCTATGCAAACATTATTTACATTTTTGTTACTCTCACTCTGTTCTTATCTATGTATTTCCAGTTGATCCTTGCATTGGTATTACTAATACAGTTTTATACCGATTTAATTTGTGATCCTCGAGTCTTTTTGAGATAAAAACAACTGTTAAAAAATAGAAGCTCAGTCAAAACATGCCGATCACAGTGATGTATGAATTGCTTGTATCGTAATCTAGCATCTTATCATCGCTTTCTGTGTGGCCTACACATGATCTGCATGCTGCAGTCCAGTTGTAAACTTGAAAGTTTTAATACTGGCAATGATCCTACGGCTTATTCACGTGGAAGGGTGCAGTCCGTGTTATAAATCAAATACATCTGTATAGTAGATTACAGACATCTTTTTCTTCCATTATCCACTAAATACCAATTGAATCTATATGCTGTAAGAGAGAAGGCAACGAATGTAGCTAACTGGATATTGGAAAGATTTGTATTGTAATTAATCTGAAGAGTGACGTGTCTGTCTTTTCCTTATAGGTATATGTAAGAAGAGGGTATATTGCCTATGAATTAAACAGCTTGCAGCACCACCAGCTCCTGGATGGAACATGTGTGGTGGAATTCCAGTTTATGTTGCCATCTTCTCACCCAAACAGGTACGGTATAGCAATGAAGGCTGCTCTATATAGCTTGTTGCCTTGTGCACATGTCACATGAAGTGCTGAGCGGGCTGTTACAAGAATGTTCATGTGTTTAGGCTGTTTGATTAAAGCATGGACACCAGCTCTCTGCTTTGGCAAATCATCTGTCTCTGGGCTTATAGTCAGGAATCTAGAAGATCAGTGAGCATGGGAGATCACATTCAATGATTCTGTACCCAGACCAGTATTTAGTTACAGGACAGTACTAATAGTTATTGAATTAAATGTCTCATTGAGATATTTCACATCATTTGAATCTTACAGGCTTTTAGTGAAATGTGATAGAAGTAAATTAGCAGTGTAGCTGTGTCTGGGGAAATGCAGTACATGTACAGTCTTTATATCGGGGCCAATACAGACTGGAAGAAATCTCCATATAAATCTATATATCAATATGTTCCATCAGCAGTTGCAATCCCAGAGCACATAAAGAGGCTCTCTTTCTGGTCAGTGGGTTCTGGTGGAATTATCCCATAAATGACTGTCATGCCGTTTTTTGCTACGTAAGTTAATAGTGGTCATAGTGCCTCTGCAGTCACCTTATTGACGGCTCTACTCACAGATTATTTTTTTTTTTATTATTTTATCTTACTGGCCCCCATTGGCATGGGAAACTGGGGTCATGTGGGGGAATGAGAGGGGTCAGATCCTATCAGGGGTGTTGCTAGTTTCTGTATACCTCTGGGGCGTAAACCCAAAGGAAAACTTGATCACACCTACAGTAATTGAGTCGCGGGGTTATGTTACCCATGAAAAAGGAGGGGAAGCATACAAAAAAAACTAACAAAGGTAATTATTGTGATCCCATCAGGGTTATTCACTTAAGTGAGAATTCAAAGTAAATTTCTAATTTTACTCCAAAGTAGCCAAACTGTAAGTATCGCTGACTTAGAGAATTTTTCTAATACAGCTTTTTTGGTCTTAAATTTGAAATTCACTTTGAACTCTCACTTTAGTAAATAACCCTGCATGAGTATCTCTCTGTGAGTGTCTAAGTGACTGATTAAAGGGTCACAACAAAATAATATTATATAATAGCAGAGCTTCTTTGCTTAGTCTTTTTTAACTTCATTAGAATTCCATTTGTTTTAGATAAAACGGTTCATGAGAAGCAGAAGGACATCTAACCCGACATTGAAAAGCAAAGCTGTATATTGATTTTTCTTATTAAAACATGAATGGTATTGGGCAGAGAATTTCACATTTTAGACCAATTTAGCTGAATTGGAAAATATATTGGTTATTTCTCCAGCTTGACTATTTTAGCCCAAAATTTACAAATCTTGGCCAATTCCTGAAACTTTCAGTGTAGTGTATAATGGTGGGTTGAGAAAAGAACTATAATTGATATTATTTTCAGGGAAGAGAAAAAGTGCAGGTGATGATAAATAAAATGTGCAGGTCAAACACCTAAGGGTTAATAATGCATGATATGGAACATCATTTAAAAAGTGCATCCCAATTGATGCAAGTTTTTCCCCAAACTTGCAGACCACTAACTACCAATTCTTAGGACATCACATTGGCAAATGTAATCATATCCTTATATCTGCCAAGGTGACTATTAATGGATTATATATAGCTAGCACACCGACACTCTTTTTTTTAAAATATGTATGTTAGATCTCTTCTGTTATTCAGATCTCTGAAGTCTGCAAAGTGAAAGGAACCATAAGCACCAAGGTGCATTAAAAAGAGTAGGTTCTTGCGGTAACCATTAGAGTTTAGTATGTAAAGAGTCTTTTAGACTGCTAGATTCCATGTAACACTCACTGTCCTGTTATTTGCCCATTTAATTACAGAGAGATCAGCCCTACACTGAGCAGGTATGAGAGCAGAATTCTAATTCTTAGAGCATGGGGGATATCTCCATTCATCTCTTACAATGCTGCTGTTATTTCTGCTTTCTGCTTTTGCTTTTAAGCTATGTTTGAACATCCTAAAGCTTATCGTGACTTCATTGAAATCATCTCTAATAATGACTTTTGTCCTTGGAGTCCCTTGTTTGCGATAGATCTGCTGCTCTAATAGCTGAGCTTTGCTCCTTGTTTTGCAATTACAGTGGGAATGTTTCACTGCCAGAATAACATGTTGACGTGGGTGAGATGTCAAACTGGGTCAGTGTATTAAAATACGGTAGCTGCAAATAAAAGATCACTGGCCTTCCATCTACTACTAGCTATTCTGTTAGTGAAAGAGAACTGTAGTGTAACCTTTAGCATCCTCCCAGAATGCAGACGTGTCAAACTGCATCCCATCCAGATGGACTACAACTCTCAGAATCTTCAGTCCTCCATAAACTATCAGAGAACATCTGGACAACTGCAGTTCCACACCACTGCTTAATGGGACTCTTAGTACTAATATAATCTTTCTCCTAATGTTAATACCATTGAACAATGATAATAATCTCTGATGAGGGATTAGAGCTGTTAATTTCATGAAAAGATTAAAATCCAAACTGTCAGATGTAGAATGAATGCTTCTCCCTCTGCTGGTTCCTAGCAGGGGGTTGCAAGCATTACAATGTAAATAACATGTTTCCTAGCTGATTATGCAACAGACTAATTGTTTTATTGTCCAGCTCTCTATAATCCTGTCAACATAATAGATATGAATAGTTTCCATTTCCTGCCTCTAGTTACCTTGGATAGGTAACAATGTAAATACAAATGTATGCTATGTAATTCCCCTTGTGTAATTAATGCTATATTTTCAATAATAATAATATAATATATTTAAATA
This sequence comes from Pelobates fuscus, assembly GCF_036172605.1. NCBI lineage: Eukaryota > Metazoa > Chordata > Amphibia > Anura > Pelobatidae > Pelobates > Pelobates fuscus. Next base: position 171,165,827 of record NC_086321.1, on the reverse strand, counting down.
AGGGAGAAGCACATAAAAAGCATGTATACAATCTGCAGCAGAAATATTTTAGTATAATGCAAACAATAAATGTTAGAAATTCTGTATTTAAACAAATAAATCACATATAATCAAATGCTCACTATGAATGGAAGAAAAGGAGATGAAGGAATAACGAAAATTTATAAATCCATAACAATTTAATAATTATACAATAATTTACATACATTTACAATGTGTTCCTCGAGTCATCTGAGCTCAAACGGGTAAAAATAACTCTTATGTGATCTTTGAACATCAAGGATGGGGAGATTTGTTTATCCTAGCGAGTATTTTGGCTTATAAACTAAAAAATCAGTAAACCATATCAAATGACTTTTTGTCACATGCTGAGTTTAATAAGGGAAGTATTTACAGGCATTGCATGTTCAATCGTACTACTGGCATTTATCATTTTGATTAGATAGCTGATGCAGGTATGAAGTAGGCAAATAATTTAGTGTGGCCATTTAACAGTGAGATAGTGTCCAGGTGAGACAGCAGTATGTACAGCTTGAGTAGTTGTGTATGAAATCTATGAGGCATATGAATGTACAGCTTACCCTCCCAAGATCATATATTTAGTTCTGTTTCAACGTCCATAGAGTCTTGAGTTAACATGTCAGGCACACCAGTAACCGAAAAACAAATTAAGAACATCTGACGAATGTGACTTCTTCATGTTCATGTTTGAGCCTCTGTCTAGTCCAGTGGTAGTGTCACAGTGATGGTTAAAGGGACACTATAGTCACCAGAACAACTACAGCTTATTGCATTTGTTCTATAGAGTAGAATGGCAGATGGTGGACACTATAGGGTCAGAAATATATGTTTGTGTTCCTTTAAGAGTGTCATTTGAATGATGCTGTTATGGTTCAGCACTCATAGGAATCATTTCAATGCTCTTTATAAGAGTGCCATTTTTTTTCAATTTATATTTTTATTAGAGATTTTCACACAAAAAAATATATCTGCTTCTTAGTATAACAAAGGAAGTACAGGGTATTGGTTATTTCAGCTGGCATGGGTTATACGTGCCTATTTCTTGTGTCTGTATGTATATGTAAGAGTGCCATTTTTAAAGGTAACTGTAGGGCTATGGAAAGAATGGAGTTCGCGCTTACAGTAGATTCCTAGATGTTCTAGAACTGCATTGTTCTTGATGACATTCTAAAGTCCTGCAAAGCATTATGGGTTTTGTTGTTATCCAACATCTGGGGATCTACATTTTTGGCCACTGCTGGCTTATATTATCTCAAACCCATGTGTTGTTGTTTAGGATCAGGGGATATCAGTACTGTATAGGGAATCATCTTCATTCAAGATGCAATAACTCCAGCAAAGACTAGCTGAATAGGGTGGTAGTTACAATTTGTAGCATCACTGGGTTTGGGGTAACTCACCATTAACGATTACTGTTTGTGCCAAAGTTGCAGTGAAGGGTACACAGCATTATACATGTCTGCGCCATATGAAGATGATTCCACTATCTGATGTAAACATAACATGAAAACTACAGTTTACAAATCCATGTTAATATTCAGATGTTTTTACTGTATCTTTTCTCTGGGTCACAAAACCAGCCCCTATCTATGCGTTCCTTTTTTGCATGGACAGAAGCAGACAATGTCTTAAATGGTTTGGTAGATGATGCAAAGTGATACTTGTGTTTGTAATGACTAAATCCCCAAACTAAACCCAGAGTTAAAGCATACAGTTAGGAATCTGTAAGTATTCTATTGCTGGAAAAGGTAAAAAAATAAAGCAATGTTTGTCACTAAATCTTGTTAATATTACATATAAAGTGGTCTTCTCTAGAATGAATGGACACAGCAATATGATTGCTGGCAATCATGCACCATCATTTTTTTTATTTATTTTTTAAAGGAAATTTTCTGATCAGTATTAGTGAAATCCTCTAGATTTGGCTATCTTACTATTCACAGCAGGGTTCACTGCATGTATAAAAAGGGTTTTGTCAATGCTTTACCAGTGGTTACAGGAATCATTTTTAACAGCAACAGATAAAGGCCCTTATAATGCTGGATGAAAAGCAGCTCTTTTCTAAGCAAGAGATAATTTAAATATACATATTATGTATTTCGAAATATACAAAATGATGTGGACAGCTGATGATATTTTTCAAATCAAACTGGAGTTGGCCCCTACTTTGCTACAATAACAACCTCTGCTCTATTAGGAAAGCTTTTTGCTTACAGTTAAAGGAGCACTATAGGGTCAGGAACACAAACATGTATTTCTGACCCTATAGTGTTAAAACCACTATCTAGCCCCCTTTGCCTCCTTAAATATCGTAAAATCTTACTTGTATTCAAGTCTGAAGCTGCTGTATCTGCCTGTGAACTTCATCTGACGTCATCAGAAGTAGTGGCCTGATCCAATCACAATGCTTCCCCATAGGATTGGCTGATACTGACAGGGAGGCAGATCAGGGGCAGAGCCAACACAATTCAAACACAGCCCTTACCAATCAGCATCTCCTCATAGAGATTAATTCAACCAATGAATCTCTATGAGGAAAGTTCAGTGTCTGCATGCAGAGGGAGGAGATACTGAATGTTTGGATGTTTGGATGCATTTTAGGCAGCCATGACCCAGGAAGGATCTCTAACAGCCATCTGAGGGGTGGTCAGTGAAGTTATCACTAGGCTGTAATGTAAACACTGCATTTTCTCTTAAAAGACAGTGTTTACAGCAAAAAGCCTGAAGGTAATGATTCTACTCACCAGAACAAATTTAATAATCTGTAGTTGTTCTGGTGACTATAGTGTCCCTTTAAAATCATGTTGTGTGGGTTTGATTCCATTCAATAGGAACATTAGTACTGATGGTAAGGCTTTACAATTGATGTTAAAATAGTGACACATAGATGTGATTTGTGCTGCCATAAGTGCATTTGTGATTGCTAGCAATTCAACATTGCTTGCAGTCTTTCCAAATCATACGTTCTCTATGCTGACTGCCATGTGCAAAGGACAGAGCTTATAACCATGATTGTCAGGGAGCTAGGATGAAAGCGTCCAGTTGCAGGTTAAGAGGTGTGCATTTCTACATTTTAACCTTGTGACATTCATAGCTGCTGATGGATATTAAGAAATAAAATCCTTTTTTTCTCATTGAAGGTGTGACTTGGTCCAAAAAAGGTTGGGAACCTTTGCTCTAGCCCAGTGGTGAGCTCTGCACCATTCTGCACCAATTGATGCTTTGCTTTGTGCATGGTGGTGTCATACTCCCCCCGCCAAAACATTGGCATCCGTGAATCTGGAACATCAAAGGGCAAGATAATGCACGCCAAACTGCCTGACAATCACACAGGTCAGCCCATTAGGGCAGACCACCTAGGGAACCTCGTTGCATGATACTACTACCCTTAGCATAGCGTGAGCATGTCTAATCATGCGTGCTATGGTTTTTGGGGACAATTCCCATGTGTCCACAGAAGCGGGTCACCAAGGAACAAATGTGGGACAGAACCCTAATATTTGGACTGTCCTGCCAAAATCGGGATTATTGGAAGGTCTGTGGTCCTCTGCTGGAACTGTGCATACAATGTATCTAAAAAGCGCAACAGTATAGTAAATGCATACATTTGATGCAATAAAAAGTTACAAAAGAATGTATACACGAAAATATACAGAGAAAATTGTGAACAGAAAAAATGGTTAAAATGCAAAATAATATATTGCAAGAAAGTTCAATAAAAGTAAGGAGCTTATTTTCACATATAAGCAAGATACAATGAAAATAAATAAAGTTGTGCACATATACAGCTATATATAGCGTCTCTGTAGCTGGTGTGCCGTGTGTTTTTATAAGTGACCTTCAAAGTGTAATTCTGACCTGCTTGGAGACCCACTGTGCCGGGCTTGTGGTTGGGAGTATTAGGAGTAATAAGTTCAGGTGATATGTATTCTCCTAAGTTTAAACACTAGTGCAGTGTGTCTCTGTGCTAAAAACAGCTTGCGGTTGTTTCTGTACCCTTCTGTATTTCCTGCCGGAAATGTCCTGGTATTACATACATCTATTCATTTTCCTTACAGAGTTTACTGATCAAAGAATATTAACTCCTTGGCATTGACATCTGCAACGCATGATGGGGACATTGCCAAGTGGCATCTACACTTGACCAGGGCATGGTTGTAACCTACATGTAAACCAATCAGCATGCACCCCTTGTCACCTGTACATAGTATAGCTCTAGGCAAAAATCTGATGGAGGATGGACCAACTTTATCATGATTACCATTGAAAGGGTCTCTATTTTTCATGAATATTTTTGTTCCTCTGCAGGATGTCTCTACCAATCAGTGCTACTAATCTCGAGATAAATCGTCAAAGTAGTGAACTCTTTATGGACAGTGGCTTCTCGCCTCTGTGCCAGAGGATGGGCGTTATGGTAGCTTTCGACAAGTTTGAGGACTTCACAAGGTGACCATAACATTTTATCTGTCAGTTTGCATAGCTAGACATGTTGACTGGATTTCCCCTTTCAGAGATGATACTTAGTGTATGCTTCCTGTAGGCTGCTTTCTTTTTAGGAACACCTGTTTAAATATATATTTGTGTACCCCATAGATGTAAGATTGACCCTAGCATACTTGTGCACAATTATATGAGGATTTTTCTTTTATTTTAAATATTCTATTGAATGAAATGTTTACCCTATACTATCCACCTATAGTGCTCTGTCAATTTCTAAGACCAGCTTAGAATTATGGGATTTGCACGCAGGAGTAAGTGGTGGGGCATATATAGACAGCCCTGCTTCAACAATTTGAAAACAATACTTCAGTCTAAACTGTGGAAAATACTATCACAAGTACATTAATGCCAGACTGTAGTAATTTATATCTCCCCATTCCAGGAACTTTGATGAGGTCATAGCCTGCTTTGCAGATCCTCCACTAGATAGCCCCCTGTTCAGTGAGGCCCGTTCCACTTTCTATGATGAAGAAGACAATAAGGTCAGTGCCATCTGATACTAATCATAACAGTTATATAAATTAATTAAGAAAGATGAATTGCCCACATACTTTCATGTGACTTTAACTCTCTTATCAATGTTGGGGAGGGACAAGAGGAAAGTGCGTATTATTAAAGTGGCTCAAAAAATGCTCATCTTTTTACTTATGTATGCTAAAGCTCAATATCCATGACCATATATATAGTTTGCATCCAGGAAAGCAGTAATGTTATTTACGTGTACATTGTCCCATCAGAATATCCGAGAGGAGCCCATTCACATCCTCAATGTTGCCATAAAATCTGTTGACCGAATGGAGGATGAGGATCTAGTGGCTGTGTTCAGAACCTTCTCCCAGTCAAAGGTAAATCTACAATATTAGATCTTGTATTGTTGCGCTCTCTTCTTCAGAAGTACAGAACCATGATATAATCAGCCACAACATTAAAACCACTGACAGCCCATTGGGATATGGAAGCAGGGAACAGAGACCGGGCTAGGTAAATGTGAAGTAGCCCGAACGGGGGGATAAGGACTGTTCCTGCCCCAACCACACACTTAGCTCAGGGACAGAATAGGGGATGGGTTCACACTCCTAACTAGAAGACTATCCATTCTCTTGCCCGCTGGTATCAACACTACACGTAACACAATAGTTTCCACAAGCAACCTAGACTGACTGGTCTTTCGGTTTCAGGCGATAAATCGCATTTTGCACACGCCTCTCCGCAACGCTCTGGGCATTGTGGCCCCCGCAATACTACAGCGGAGAATTAACCTGGGGATACCAGAGCATATCCCTAATTAGGGGCTCCTGTTCCAACACCTAGAATGCCAGCTTGATGATAGGGTCGGTGTCCTGTTATGTTTTCTAGGAATGCATTAATCTACTCTAATGAAACATACCACCTGTTTGAGATATTTCTGTTCTACTGCTAATTCATGTAAAATTACTGTTGGAATAAAGGGAGCCTGCGAGTTCACCAGTGATAATTATTTTTGTACCTTATTATATGCACAAAATAAAACTCTTATTATTACCTTAAAACCACTGACAGGTGAAGTGAATAAGATTGGCTATATCATTGCAATGGTATCTATCAAAAGGTGGGATATATTAGGCAGCAAGTGATCAGTCATGTCTTGAAATTGATGTGTTGGAAGCAGGAAAAATCTGAGTGACTTTGACAATGCTAAATAGGGATAGCTAGACGGGTGAGTCAGAGGATCTCCAAAATGGCAAGTCTTGTGGGGTCCAGTGGTTAGAACCTTCCAAAAGTGGAGCAAGAAAGGACAACGGGTTAAGTGGGGTCAGGGTCATGGGCGCCCAGGGCTCGACAATGCATGTAAGAAGCGTAGACTAGTCTGTCTGGTCTGATCATACAGGAAAACCAACGTAGCTCAAATTGATGAAAAACATAATGCTGACCATGAGAGAAAAGTGTCAGAACACACAGTGTATTTCAGTTTGCTGTGTATAGGGCTGTGCAGCCACAGATCAGGCAGGGGTATGATGACATCTGTCCACCGCCAAAAACACCTTCAATGGGGACGTGAGTGTGAGAATTGGACCATGGAGCAATGGAAGAGGGTTTCCTGGTCTGATGAATCACGTTTTCTTTTAGATCAGGTGGATTGCCGCGTCTGTGTGTGTTGTTTACCTGGGGAAGAGATGGCAGCAGGATGCACAATGGGAAGAATGCAGGCTGACAAAGGCAGTGTTATGCTGTGGGCAGTGTTCTGTTGGGAAACTGTCGGTCCTGGCATTCATGTGGATGTTCCTTCGACACATACCACCTACCTAGAGATTGTTGCAGACCACTACACCCCTACATGGCTGTGGTATTCCTTGATGACTGTGGCCACTTTCAGCAGTACAAAATCTGATCAGGGATGGTTTGAGGAACATGACAAAGAGTTCAATGTGTTGTCCTGGCCTCCATATTCCTCAGATCTCAAACCGATTGAGCATTTATGTGACTCGCTGGAACAACAAATCCGATCCATGGAGGCCTCACCTCGCAACTTGCAGGACTAAAGCATCTGATGTTAATATCTTGGTGCCAGACACCACAGGACACATTCAGAGGTCTTTTGGAGTCCATACCTCGACGCATCAGAGCTGTTGTGGCAGCCCGAGGGGGACCTACATGATATTAGGCAGGTGGTTTTACTGTTGTGGCTGATCAGTGTATATGGCACTAAATTACTATCTGTATATTAGGCACAAAAAGGTTTATGGTCTATATTTTTTATAATAATTTCTGTCCAAGGACACTGATCTTTTTAGATGTATACCGTACTTTTCCTCAATAAGAATATACTTTTATTTTCTACCTGCAGAAAACCATCATGGTAGACTATGGACTTCGAAGGATCACCTTTTTAATAGCCCAGCAGGTTGGTGTTTACCATGCAAAAGAGCCACATGGGGCATTTCTAACTGTAGTACGAATAGTAGTGGAAATAAAGCATGTTTAGAGTCTATAGCTATGCCATGTGTTACCATGGATAGTAATGTTAAATATATCCTCTTTTTCTTACAGAGAGAATTTCCCAAATTTTTCACTTTCAGGGCAAGAGATGAGGTATGGCCACCATGTTATTCATATTGATTAATAATGATTTAACAAATGACGAAAAAAACTAAACAAAACAAGCTGCAATCTACTCAAAAATTAGATGGACATATCTCTGATAAAATGTGTGGGATACCCACGAATCCCTACTAAAATAATTAGGCCGCATGAAAAGTATTCCCTAGGTCTCACACCATATATATAGATTAACTACTCCCCTCACATGTGAGTTAATCTTTATATATATCAGGTAAGATGTTCCTAAATTCCACTAGCATTCTTCTTAGAGGTTATAGGGAGCAGAGGCATTTAATAACAGTTCTCTTACCTGCTGCCTTTGCAAGCCCTCCCTTACTTTTCCTGCCCAGACTTTCTGTGGATGCCCAATCACAGAGTTCCCAGTACAGCTCAATGAGAAGTCTTTGCCAGGCAGGTGCTCTGGACAATTGCTGCCTCTTGAGTTTAGCTCCACTGAGCTAATGAAATCAGGAAGTAGCATGACCGGTTGTCTGCTTGAAAGCCAAGGGGGTGTAACTAGGTCAATTTATAAAAGTGTAAATTTCTATTGCAAAATGAAAAATGAAGATACACTCTTGACACATAAAGCTTTTAAGCAAGCTAAAGTTGTTTAGGGCTCTAGAGTGTTGCTTTAATGTTACTTTGAATTTGATATGATTTGTTTAATGTAGATTGAGCTTGTTCACATTTTGAGACTAAACTCATAAAATAGGGTCAGTCCCTTAATTGTCGTCAATAGTATTATACTCTTTCCTTTTAAGCTACTGAATTGCATTCTAAAGAAGCCTTTTCTGTTTTCTTAGTTTGCTGAAGATCGAATCTACAGACACCTAGAACCTGCCCTTGCCTTTCAGCTGGAGCTGAACAGGATGCGTAACTTTGACCTAACTGCAGTACCATGCGCCAACCAAAAAATGCACCGATATCTTGGAGCAGCCAAAGTAGCAGCAGGGACAGAAGTTACAGATTACAGGTTTTTTATTCGTGCCATCATCCGACATTCAGATCTCATCACTAAGGTAACTTTATCCTGTGATAACAATGTAGTACTATACCTAAAATAATTACCTCTTCTCACTACAGATCGATTGTCCTGGGTTACATAACTTTGTTTGCACCAGACTTGTAAATCACTTCCTTTTTGCCTTTAGGCTTTGTCAGTTAAACGCCAGTGAAAAAATATTTCATGACTTATATTTGCGTCTTTTCTTTTTTCAGGAAGCATCATTTGAATATCTGCAGAATGAAGGTGAACGTCTTCTGCTTGAGGCCATGGATGAGTTAGAAGTAGCTTTTAACAACACTAGTGTCCGTACCGACTGCAATCACATCTTTCTTAACTTCGTCCCTACTGTCATCATGGACCCGTCCAAGGTGAATATAAGGAAAACCTTCATTCAGCCGTACCACTGCAATGGCATAATCCGATTGAGCTTTATTGATAACTAAAATGCCTCATAATTTCCAATCAACAAATATTTGAATATTAAACAAAAATTACTTTTTAATGAATGTAATCAAAGGTAACCGTACAAAACTGCAGAGATTAAAAAAAACACAAACAGAAAAAAAAGTGTAGGGACAGTGAGCAGAATACTTTACATATAACAATATAATATTATTGGATGCTTTAAAGTTATGCTATCACAGGGGGGTACAGGTTTGTTTAAGGAGTATGTCTAGATGCATTTAAATGCTTGGCCGTGTTGTTTCTCAGTATCCCTTATATATATCTTTCTTTTAAATTGGCTAGGAGATTGCTTTAGTTTCTTGTTTTAAGGTACTATGCACGACAGTTGGCTACTAGATTGGCTATCTCTATAACCAATCTTGTGACCTCAGGTAGGCATATTAGTTCTAATTTAGTGGTTCACATTCAAAATATGTGAAGTTTAAGTTTGTTTCATAAGGAAAATTCCTTTATGATGTTTCATTAAATGTTCAACTTGTATTTGTGTATGTGTATTATATATGAATATAAAAATACATAGATTTTTTTGGTGCATACCCCAGTGTTAAACGCTACACATATTTATGTAGATGCTATTCATTATGTGTTGTTTAGTGTTGAGTTTATCATTGTAGGGAGAGTTTATTGCCTAGATATTGGCTATGGTATCTTCAGGATTGTTTCTTTCTTCAATTTATTTTTTAAGTATTTACTGCATGTTCTGATTTGAAATGACACTTTTTAACACCATTTTAAACATAACTGTTTAAAAAAAATAAAAAATAAACAGCTTACAGAGTTGTAATGCCAGATGTGTAATAATATCTGATCAAATTTAGTCTTGTATTGTTTCTTCCAGTCATCACATTTTCCCCACTTCCTGTCTCTAGATAGAAGAGTCTGTCCGCTCCATGGTCATGAGATATGGCAGCCGATTATGGAAGCTACGGGTTCTTCAAGCTGAAGTAAAGATCAACATCCGTTTAACACCGGTAGGAAAAGCAATTCCCATCCGCCTATTCCTGACTAATGAGTCGGGGTATTACCTGGATATGAGCCTCTACAAGGAGGTGACTGACCCAAGCACTGGACATGTGAGTATTGCATGTATCTCAAATGATGGGTGCTCTTTAAAAGAACTGGCATCTGCATTTCTTTAAAGCTTTCAGGACTGGGATGTCCACTGTTCCACGTTTTAAATATCCATTTAATTTTGGCACTTTTGCTATACCTTTGCTCGTCTGAATTTCCTTCAATCTTATACGTTTTTTTTTTTTATATATAGACATGGATATGTTATCCATGATAAATAGTAAGAATACAATATAAATGTGGGAAAATTTAACATATATATTTTTATTAACAGTTTTGCCTAATATAATTTGTGAACAACTAGCTCAGGTCAGGAAAATCTATTAAACTGATACACTTTTGAACCTGTTGTTCTGATTTTGAGAGTACCTGTTATTCCCTGGATAGATATCTGTTTCAGAGCCAGTGACATGTAAATAACAATCATCATCTGATAGGACCCAACAATTAGATATCAAGTATCTCAAACATAAGTTCAGAAAAGTCTGATTGTCTTTGCAGATTATGTTCAATTCCTATGGAGATAAACATGGACATATGCATGGGATGTTGATTAACACACCTTATGTGACCAAAGACCTGCTGCAGTCCAAGCGCTTCCAGGCCCAAACACTGGGGACAACCTATGTGTATGACTTCCCCGAGATGTTCAAACAGGTGAGGGGGGAAAAAGTACCCAATGGTGCCTTTCATTAAAACGGCTGTGTGTGAGAAAATCTATTCTGGGACTATTTTAACAGCAAACATATTAATGGGTAACTATTTTTTTTATATATATATTTTATTTTTAATTTTTTTTTTTTAGGCTTTATATAAACAGTGGGGTTCAGAAAAGCAACACCCTAACGAAATCCTCACCTACACGGAATTGGTTCTAGACACACAGGGGCAGCTCGTCCAACTGAACAGGCTGCCTGGTGGTAATGAGGTAAGGAACATATCAGTTTGGTCAATATTAACCTATAAATCTCTTAAATCTACAAAATGTCTTTTCAGTATCATCTGCTAATCTATATCTAGAGGGCTTATATGGCTTTTTATTTGCTGTGAGGCAATTACAAACATTCTATACATTTTCTAATGTCTTATACAGTGTGAATCTGCAATCGCTTGCTAAACTCTGTAAATAATGGAGATGGGAAACCGATGGCATTGCAGAATTAGTAAATGGTAACAAGTTATATATAGCAAGATGTATTGATCCTTTACACCTTGTATGACAGACTTGTGCCACAAACCTGCCTTACATACAACATAGAAAGATCATATTTTTTTATTTTTTAATTCTTTATATTTTTCCAAAGCAGTACAACTGATACATAGCACACATAACAATATGAATACAATGTAGAAATAGGCATAGACGCAGCAGTACTCTGTTCATAACGGCACCCGTACTAATGCACATCCCAATTGTTAGATATTACAGAATCTGTAATCATACAATAAGTTTTTGCCTGCAATTTCCAAGTGTGCTTAACTGTTTTAAGTATCACAATACATCCCACATGGTGTTTTTATGTTAATAGATAAAACAAATAACCATTGTGTTTTGACTCGTACTAAGAGCAATTAAGGGTATGTATAATCGCACTTGCTTCTCCAGCTGAACTGCAAACCCTTTATAGTCCCATTAGGCACGATCGTACAATTATAAAGAAAAGGAAAGATTCAAAAGATGGAAGTCAGAAAAAGATGAAGCTTCCTCGAGGGTCCGAGGAAGTAAAGAAAAGTAGTTAGGGACAAGTATGGGAAGGATGGAACAAAGAGGGGGAGGAGGGGAGGGGCAAGCGGTCCAGTGAGTGCTACCGAACGAGAAGTGGTACAAGGATTGCATTGCCTCACTGACTATCTATCCTAAGCACCCCTTTGAGCAACCTCAAAGAGAAATGGGGGTCGTGTGAGGCGGTTTAAGACTTATCTCTTCAGTGCCTTTAGTGCTGTGATTTTATGGTGTATGTGTTCGGTTCAGTCTGTGTCTTTAGTCACTGGCTGTGCTATTGATCCAAGGGTCCCAAATCTTTTCAAATATCTTCGTAGTCCCCCTGACCTGAGCTGTCAATTTGTCCATTAAAAAAGTGTCCTTTATTTTATGTTTTGTGATTGCTATTGTAGGAGCGTCACTCTGTAGCCAGACCTGCGCTAGGGCACGTCTTGCGGCGAGGGTTATTTTGTGGAGGAGTTTTTGTTCTGTCCTTGTCCAATCCTCCACGGATCTTGACAGCAGGAACACCCACGGGTCTAGCTTCACTTCCCTGCCGAACACGTCTCGCAACAATGTTGCAATCCTTTTCCAGTATGTCTGCACTACTGGACATTCCCACCACATATGGATATACGTACCCTTCTGACCGCAACCCCTCCAGCACGAGTCTGTCGGGTTTTTACCCATGTGGCACAGTGTCACCGGGGTGGTTACCACCGAAATAGGGTCTTATACAATTGTTCCTGTTGGGTCACGCACACTGAAGATGTCGCCGCCGCCTCCCATATGCCCTGCCACTCAATCCCCTCCAACACCTCATTCAGGTCTGCTTCCCACTGATCAGTGTACTGAATATTTCCCCATTCCAAGGTGTGCGCACTCAGATAGGCGTATAAACAGGAGATGAGGCCATTTGGGAATTGTTCCCTTGAACACATTCTCTCGAAAAACGTCAATGGCGTCTGTGCCGCCTGTTTGATCCTGACATCTCGGGCGTAGTCTCTAAGCTGCATATAGCGAAAGTAGTCGAAAGGTCTCAGTGGGGTCCTACTATTCAATTCCTTAAATGAGACTATGGAGTCGTTGTCATACAGTTGATATAGTCTCTGCAGTCCTGCGTTTTCTAATCCCCTGAAGTTCCTAGCTTGCATACCCGGGGGGAAATCTCGATTTCTCAAGAACGGGGTTATTGGTGACGGGGTAGATGTCAAACCATATTTAAGGGCATTTGCGTCCCAGACCTTGAGAGAGGTCTGTACCGCTTGGCAAGGTACCCTGTCCAGAGATCTAAATTCTCTAGGGGTCCATATTAGGTATTGGGGGAGATCCGGGCCTAGTAAAGAGGACTCTAAATCCACCCATCGCCTCCCATCAGGGGGCGTATGCCATAGTGCTATTTGTGCCAGCTGGGCTGCCACATAGTAGTAGTAAAGATTCGGTAGCCCCAGCCCCCCCCCCTATCTTTAGCTCTGTAGAGTATATTCCGTGATATCCTATGTTTCTTATTCTGCCAGATAAACTTGCCGATGGCCTGTTGGAGTGCTCCCAAGCTAGATTTGGTCAAGTGGATCGGGAGAGCTTGGAAGAGGAACAGTATCCGGGGCAGTACATTCATTTTCACCGAATGTATCCTCCCGATCCACGAGATCGGTTTATCTACCCACGTCTCCATGTCACGCATTAATTGCCTGATCAGTGGTACATAATTCTGTTGGTGCAATAGGGAGGGATCCGCTGTCAACCAAATGCCCAAGTATTTAATGTGATCTTTCGCCATGTGGACATTATACGTCCTCCCTATATGCGCCGCATCTGCATTGATTTATGTAGATTGACCCTGTATTCGGCCACCGTGCCATACTCTGCCAATATCCCCGTCCGAGCCACCATAGACTCCAGCGGGTCCGTCAACGACAGTAGTATATCGTCAGCAAATCCCAAAATACCGTACTCCTGTCCCCCTATCGTGATTCCCTTGATCTCAGGGGTGGCGCGGATCTTTTGCATGAGGGGTTCCAACGATAGTACGAACAGCAACGGTGAAAGAGGGCAACCCTGTCTCGTACCGTTGCTCAATGGGAAAGGGATAGATTGCGCTCCCGTTATCCTAACCTGTGCCCTGACGTTAGAATATAAGGCTTTGATCGTCGTAATAAACCGGTCCGGCATGCCGAAGTGGTGTAATGTTTCAAATAGATACGGCCATTTGACTCTATCAAACGCTTTTTCAGCGTCTAGTGATAGCATCAACGTCGGGGTTAGCAGTCTAGTTTGTCTCCCTATAAGATCGATGTTGCGTCTCGTATTTTCGAATAGTTGCCTACCCGGTACGAAGCCCACCTGGTCTGGATGGACCAGGCTAGTGAGAATCGGGTTCAGTCTGATCGCCAACACCTTAGGCCAAATCTTGGAATCATGAATCAAAACTAATTAATCATTAATTAGTGATATTGAGCGAAAATTCTCCGGGAGGGAGTCATCTTTCCCAGGTTTGGGCAATAAGACTATATTCGCTAGTGACATATCTCGATCCGTGATCCCCCCATCCTGGAGGTCGTTGAGCCACAATTCAAGGTGGGGCACGAGTTCCTCTCTAAACGTCTTATAGTAGCTTCCGTCGAAACCATCCGGGCCAGGTGCCTTATTGCTCTTCAGGGTCGAGATTGCTGCATCGATTTCTTCCGCCGAAATCTGGTTCCCAAGTGTTGCCTCACCTACCTCGCTCAGTTTCGGGAGAGGGATCCTAGAGAGGAAACCCCGTATCCCGTCCAATTGTATTTGTGGGTCTGGGTCTTCACTCCTCGAGTGGTTATACAGTTCAGTGTAAAACCCAGTAAATACTTTGGCGATATCAGTGGGATTCGTCTGGTAGACTCCCGTTGCATCCTTGATCTTCGTGATATGCGTGTTCCGTTGACGTGGTCTAAGGGATCTTGCCAACAAGGTATCCATTTTATTGGCCTTCTCGTAGAAGGTCCGCCTAGACCACAAGATAGCTCTCGTGGTGTCATCTAGGAGCGTTCCATGTATATCATGCCTCAAATCTTGTACTGTCTTCAAATTGGTATGCGAGGGGTCTGACTTATGCCTCTGTTCCGGCGTTCTCAAAGCTTCCAGCTGAGACGCCAATAATTGAGATTTTCAACGTTTCTTTAATGTCGCTTCTCTAATGAGTATACCTCTAATGACAGATTTGTGCGCTGCCCATATTATGGCTTTAGATACCCCCGATGCTGCTTCCCTGAGGAAGTATTCATTTAATTCCTTATGAATAGTCTCAACTATCTCCGGGACTTGTAGTAGCGAGCTATTTAGCCGCCATGACCACGGCGTCGCCGCGCTTAGCTTATCTAGAGTAATAGAGACATCCACATGATTCGACCAAGTTATGGAACCCACTATGGATTCCGAAACTCTAGAAACAGTCGGGGGGTTAACCAAAAATAAGTCGATCCTGGAATACGTGTCGTGGGGCTGCGAATAAAACGTGTAGTCGTTTGTGTCCGGATGTTGAGCTCTCCAGATGTCTACAAGGCCCGACTGCTGCATGAACGTATGTAATAATTTGTCTTGTCCGCCTCTCCTGTGGGACCGGGGGATTCCTCTGCAAGGCCCCCTATCAACTGCCGGGGACGGAGCTGCATTAAAATCACCTCCCACTATCACCATACCGTTCAGGAGTGCGTTAACATTGCTGGTGAGGTCCGCCCAACATTCTTTGGATGGATCGTTGGGAGCGTACATATTGAGGATATGGATCGTGTGCGAATACAAGGTGCCCGTCAGCAATACGAAGCGCCCCCCTGAGTCAGTACTCACCCCACTAATTCTGATCGGGCATCTACGATGTATGAGGATGGCAACGCCATTCCTCTTGTTAAGGGCTCTCGATTCATAAGTGGTGTTATATGTGTGGTCCCAAAGGGCGAACTTGGCCGATTTTGGCAGGTGTGTCTCTTGTATGAAGGCTATATCCGGATTTAGACGTTTAAGTTCTTTAAACATAAGCCGCCTTTTCTTGGTAGCGTTCAAGCCCTTCACATTGAGAGATACTAGTTTAGTAGGCATGCGTCAGTCCGTGGTGCGCCGCTATATATAGACCTTTTGTCACGTCCGTTGTCAGTCTAAAGTGCTAGGCTGCCCCCGCCCGCCCCCCCAGAGGAGGAAAGGAGGAAATAAAGGTGAGGAGGAGAAAGAATAGAGGGGAAGGAGAATAGAAAAGAGAGAGAGAAAAAATTACTTTGTACAAAAATCGCCTGGTCTTACAAGTAGCCAGGCACGATTGGGGTAAATGTCCCATCGCTCCCAGTCCCTAAAGAGAAAGCCCTGGGGTGAAGGGGACATGGACCAGCCAATGTGGGCACTATTCCAGTGCCAACTAAAACGAAAAGAATAAATACTATAACCCGAGTGGCTATAACCGTTAAATAAGGCGGTAGTAGCAGCTGAACAAATTGCGATTATTCATATAATATAAAGGCCTATAACCTACAACCATTTGCTACATGCTCGGGCTGTATTGAAAGACATTTTTTCAGTTTTCGGTGATTTTTTCTTTTTTTTGTATTTTTTTTTTCTAAATGTTTTATACCATCCTCTTATGCTAACTGATTTCAAAACTCCTGTTAACAACATGACAAGGAATCCCAGTTAGAGTTCACTGTGCAGCCAAACTGGTAGGTGGCAAGCTTAAAACAAACATGTGTTCAAGTGTGGGTACATCCTGTAATGGAGGGAACGCATGACAACCCCGCCAGCGGCGTCTCATGAGGGCCCGCCCGTCGCCCATCCTAGTGACCCCCTTCGTCATAGCAATCGGGGCCGAGATCCTCCACCCCCCCTCGAAAATCGAAAAATAAACCCCAGACTAAAACTAAAGGGTCTGTCCCCAGCCCCTGCTCCCCCACCTCCGACCCGCGCCCTTCTCGGGACGAGACCTCTCATACCACCATCCTCAGAGAGATAATGCGCGGCTAAACCTACAGGGAATCCCTCTAAGGGTGTACCTGCTATGTTACGGCTAGAATGTGGGCATCTGCGCGCGGTGTCACCGTCATTAGCTCCTTTACCATCCCCACCCCAACCCACACAATTTGAGATGCAAAAAACACACGGTTATATAGTGAACAGAGGTATGCAAACAGAAATAACTAGATGCAAAAAATGATGAGTCTCGGTCTGCACGAACCCCCCAAGCCCTCAAATGTGGCGGCCGCCCGGTGGGACTGATGTCTGCACGCCGAGGGATCCCCACACCTTACACCGAAGCCCCACAAAAAAGGAAAGAACATTGTGGTGTCTAGAGACCCTCAAGCCCCTCTCTTCCGTGTAACCTCCCCTCCCAAAACAGGTAGCAGGCAACAGGGCCTCTCAACCCTAGCCCGCCCAAGATGGGTACTTATACCCCTGGAGCACCCCACCCGCTTGCCCTGAGGGCATACTCGATCACCCCCCACATAGAAATACCAGCTCCCCGCCCATCGGGGTCACCCCTGGGTAGAACTGGCCCCGGGGGAGCGCCGTCATCTCAATAGTGTCCTGGATCCCCAAGCTCCGTAGGAACCCCACCGGATCGCCATCTGCGTGTAGGGTTTTGGTGCGCCCGTCCTGGAACGCGAGCAGCCGAAAAGGGAAACCCCACGCGTACCGCACCCTGTGCTTCTGCAGAAGCTCCGTCACCGGCCGTCATTGTCTCCGTTTCTGAAGGGCCGCCGGTGTCAGATCCTGGAACAAAGTAAGTTTGACATCTCCATATTTAATTGGGCCCTCACGGCTGCGCTTCATGAGGGCGTCTTTCGTTTGAAAGAACAGGAATTTAATGATAATGTCCCTAGGGCGCTTATCCTCAGCCCGTTTCTGTCTAAGTGCTCTATGGGCCCTTTCAATGTGCCATTGGGGTTCAGGTACCTCAGGGAGAAGTGGCTTCAAGATTGTTATCACCCCCGTCAGGGATCCCTCTCCTTCCCTCTCAGGCAGACCTCGCAGCCGAATATTATTCCTGCGGGATCTATTCCCTATGTCATCCAGGGCGGTCTCCACCATCGTTAGCCTCGAGAACAACCTGTTTATATGAGCTGTAGCAGTGTTATGAGCCACTACCGTGGACTCCACCCGCAGTTCGAGCTCCGCCGTCCTCGCGCCCAAGGCCTGGATTTCCGCCTTTACTTCCTTGGTATTTCTCGCGATCTCGGTGGCTAAGTAACAGCGTACCTCCGCCAAATTTGCCAAGATCTGTGCAGCACTCGCGACGGAGACCTCCGATGCTGCCGCCAGGGCTGGGAGGTGAGCGCGGCGCTCGCGGGCTCTCCCGTCCGCCATCTTGAGGAGTGGATCTCATGGCGCGGGAGGCCGCGAACATTTAGGAGACAGTGGTGCCCTGTTCCACCGGCTTTTTAGGCTGTTTCTTCGGAGCCCATTTCTCCATGTCGGCTTCCCTGAATATTCCCCAGGTTAGTTCAGTGTTTATGTGTTAAAGTTAGCTATTGGCCTCGTGGTCCCAGCGGAGCTTCACTTGGAGACGTCCATCTTGCTCCGGCTGCAAACCATGCCCCAGAAAGATCATATTCTTTGCTCTGAATTTAAAAAAAAATAATTTAAGATTATCTATGGATTGTTTTTTAGGATAAACCTCCACAAAAATAATAGTTTTCTAAAAAATTTATCTTGTCTAAAACAAATATGATCTTCTCAGAAGTCGTGTGAGAGCAAACTTCGTTCTTCTGCCTGTTACATCCAACATTCTTAAGGATGTCAGGTCAAGCAAAAAACAAAAGAAGTTGTCTTAGAACTGCACAACGTGTTTCATGTAATGTTTTTATACATGTATTTTATATCTGAACTAGGTGGGAATGGTGGCATTCAGGATGAATCTGAAAACTCCTGAATATCCATCCGGTCGGGAAATCATTGTCATCTGCAATGATATTACGTACAAGATTGGCTCCTTTGGACCACAAGAAGATATGCTTTTTCTCAGATCTTCAGAACTGGCCAGAAAAGAAGGGATCCCTCGAATTTACATAGCAGCCAACAGTGGGGCTCGGATAGGACTGGCAGAAGAACTCAGGCACATGTTTCAGGTTGCATGGAACGATCCCATAGACCCTTATAAGGTAAGAAAACTTAAGGAATATCTCAGTGGTCTCCACTGACATGCACAGTCTATGTCAGCTTGTTGAAAACAAACAGTGAACATTTACAATAAATGTAAATGTAAACACCAATAGCTGCTCCTGAAATGTATGTAGCATTAAATAAGTGTATACCCATCCAGCATAGTGCGATGGATATGGTAGACCGTAAAACTATTTCTTGTCATTTAATTAGTTATAGTACCTACAATTCCTTAGCGCCATCTCTCTATTCAGTGTTAAACCATTTGCGAATAGTTTAACACCTGGTCCCCACAGCTTGATTTCCTCTAGCAGAATAGCTCTGGCAGAGACTATCAAGTAACAATATAAAAGAGAGGGATGGAAGTTTAAATCCACTACTCACAATCTAATCACGGCTTACTCTGTACCTTGATATCTTGTAATGGGTCCATCCAACTGTGTGGTATGGCATCTGTGGTTGCCAGAAGTTTCAGAATGATAAAAGCCAGCCCCAGAGCTTTAAATGCTTAGATTTATTTATTTATATATTTATTTATTTATAAAATATATTTTACCAGGATGGATACAGTGAGATTTCTCTCATTTTTCAAGTATGTCCTGGGTCTACAAAAATAGTGAATAACAGTAGACTTCAGTATGTCATTAAAAAAAAATATCACTTTATTGCTATGGGTCTTCATAAAACATGCCAAACAGTGTCCAAAAACAGTAAAAAATGAAAGTCCCAGACCAACCATGTTCTTTGTGAAACCCTGAAGACTGATACTAATAAAGCGAGTTTTTTTTATACTAAAGGCTACTTTTATTCTGTACCGAAGCATCTGAAGCTCACGATCAGGCATTTATCATTCTGGATCTTAAGGCATCTTTTCCTTAGTCATACCAATTCATACCAGCAATGGTCAACTGTGATAGGCTGAAAGCCTCAGCTAATCACAACCACACATTGCTGTTAGGGCTAATACTTCCTCATCAGCCTAAGCAGCATAGAGGTGTTGGGCTGCAGGGCACTCTAGTTTAGCATTAAACAATTTAAAATAATATATCACTGAAGGGAAGAATGGTGCCAGGGGACACCAGGAACCTGATGCATTGCAGCTGGCTTGGCAGTGTTTCACCATTTAGGGTCTGAAACACTATTTAGTGCGCTATCGGAAGGACCAAGAAATAACAAAGCGAAAGGTGTTTCAGGAAGGTTATTCAATAAACCAGAAATTGACATGGGATTTTTAGATTTTAGTACAAAAATAACCACATTAGAAAATGTATTTTTAAAGTTCTTCTATTTTGACCTAAAACTTTGAATTGTCATTTGAATTAGTGACAATTCCTGGTTTAGTGAAAGCCCTGCTTATGAATCTGAGATTTATATTTTTATGAGAGGAGAAGAATTCAAATAGGCTCCTGGGATCTTATTTGCCGCCACAATCTACATTTCTTTATTGATTTCCATTGAATAGCTTCTCAGATTCTAGACCACAGGGGTTATTTACATAGAGCAATTATGGGGACAACGTTTTAACAGTTAAGCAATCACCATAAAAACTGTAGGGATGTCGCTTCTGAGTGTTCAAATTGTAGCACTTTGTCTCAGAGTTACTATTTATAGATAACCCCCACTGCTTTTTTGAGTATTTTTGTTTCATATTATGTGTAGGATAGAACAATCAAAGTGATGTGTAGGGTCTCCAGCTCTTGTAAAGCAATCAGAAATGTTACCCCATACAATGATCGGTGGCAAATAAACATGGCTGCCCTGTATGATCATTTTTCCAAGTTATATCAGGCAAATGCAGCAGAGCAGTTTCCATTCAGTAGTGATCAGAGTGGTAGTTTTTTTTCTTTATTCAGAATAACTAAAGGTCTGAATCTAGTTGTTGTGTTCTGTGTCCCACAGGGTTTCAAGTATCTGTACCTGACTCCTCATGACTACACAAGGATCAGCGCTATGAACTCTGTACATTGTGAACATGTAGAGGACGAGGGGGAATCCAGGTACTGTGACACCTTCTTTCTTTTGAAAGTCATTTTATGAACTCTAAGCCACTTGCATAGCACTCTGTATGGCTGGTTAGGGATATATATTTATTACCAGATATATCTCTTTCCCCACGTCAACAAAAATACAAAACAACAGGAAAGTTATAGGAAAAGTGTACTGCCATTAGGAAACACATTTAATCCATTGCGATATCTTAAAATAAGCTTTCCCTGGCTTGTTATTTTGACAGTTGTCTCATTACTTCATTTTTTTTTCTTCATATTTGTCTATTTAAATTCTTTATCTAGCGTCCGGATAGAGACTATAATTTGCAAAGCGCAATCGGCCAGTATCAATCCAGTCTGGATTTGAATTTTCCCAGAATTCATTTTAACAGAATGAATATAACAGAAAATAAATAAAGAACCAGACTTCAGCATTTGGTAACATCAGGTACAATGTGGGTGCACGTGGTGAATGTCAGAACATTGAACGGCTGAATAAACCCACATTGCATCTGATATTAGCATGTGCCGAAATCTGATTATTTATTTGGTCATGCTTTGGATCCCTTGGAGCCGTGGTTCTGACCTTCACACTGGTACCAAAATTTGGAGTTCAAAAAGTGCCCCTCCTGCATATTCGATTTTCTAACAGAAAATAAACACAGTAAAATGAGAAAGGGGAGAGAGGGATTATGCACTGCAAGGATCACTATCTATAAACCTGTGCATGTTTCAAAATTAATATCTGAGTTCCTTTTAAACAATTCTACTTTTATATCTGACCCCCTATTATACTTGTTGGGGAAAAAATACATTTGAATGTGCTACTAAACCTACATAGTTGTCAAGCCTCATTCCCTTACACACTTAAGGAGCTTTTGGTATTAGTACATTAAATATTTAGTGACGTTGTAACGCAGCCTTTGTCTTTTCTTGAAACCTTTGCAGGTACATGCTGACTGACATTATTGGGAAAGAGGACGGAATTGGAGTTGAGAACCTGAGGGGATCTGGCACAATTGCTGGAGAATCTTCACTAGCCTATGAAGAAATAATTACCATCAGCATGGTATGGTTAGATCTTGATTATTGACTGCTAAATCCACAGGCAATATGACCAATATTTCCAGATCTGTTAAGGCTTTTGATTTCTTGCAATCTTAAAACACTATAGCGTTTGTGAAAGAGATGGACAGAGTTAATAGGGAATGGGGAGAGATATATTTGTTTTCAACATGAAATTCTGTATTGAAGGACCACTATAAGCACCCAGACAATGTGATTCCATTGAAATGGTCTGGCTGCAGTGAACCTTTAGTTTTAGCCCTACAATCTAAAACATTTCAGTTTAGTAGACGCAGCAATGTAGTGCTTTCAGAGTAAAACACAGCTCAAGTGGCTGTCTTCCTGACCGCCACAAGAGGGTGCTTCTGCTGTGCTCGGTTCCCACATCTAACCTCCTTAAATACTCCTCATAGAGAACATTAGATTGGAAGAGTGCAGCACTGGCCGCACACACTTCCTTTCCCCAATTCTCTTTGAGAACCACTGGACGAGAAGAATAGTCGACATGGTGTTGTGGGAAGAGGAGTGGGCAGCTGCAGGGAGTCGACTTTGGCGCTGGAATAAAAGGGAAGTAGTAAACTTTTTTTTTTCCAAATTTAGATTTACAGGGGGGAGCTGAATCTAAATACAGAGGAGAATGATATAGCGTTATAACGCTATAGTGTTCCTTTTAGGAGTTGGCGGATTTCAATACTAGGGATAACATGAAATTCTTATGTTAACCAAAAAGTAACGACAATAATCTTTTATGATTAAGTGAAAAATAAAGCTTCACATCTAGGTCAGATTTAATTGTAAGATTGAGATTGTTTTTATTATTATGAGAGATGATCACAATTGATTTGGATATTGGGACAGGTAGTTCATGGAAGAAACATTTATGAACCTGCTAAATGACCACTGTAACTGACAATGTGCATGTGATATGTTGTGGAAAATTCCTTTTAGAATATATGTCACATAGAGTTATCTTCATTGTATGTAAAATGCAGAGATACTAACAGACCTGTCTCATTCAATTGTCTCTGTCTTAATGGCACAAATCGAATCACTTTAGTTTTACAGCTTGAACAGTGACATTTAAAAGATGTAACTTGATAAGTTGGAGGTTTTTTTTTGTTTTTTTTTATCTTGTGTTACACTGTCAGTGTGTTACTATCCTTGTGGCTCATTGCAGACTTGTCCCCAAACTCCCTTCTCAGGTATCATGTCGGGCGATTGGTATTGGAGCCTACCTAGTGAGGCTTGGTCAGCGTGTAATACAGGTGGAGAATTCCCATATAATCCTTACTGGAGCAAGTGCCTTGAACAAGGTAAGAGCCATAGAGTGCATATTCAGTTAAATAACTCTTGTGGAGCAGATTGTCTATAAAGCATTTCATGTGGAAGAATGCTGCAGATACAGACATTACTGAAGTGCCAATTAGCGATACCTATACTTGACACCTCAGATATTTGTAACCTGGGAATACAGTGGAGGCTCGTCCATAGAAGTACTTAGGGAAGTTTTTATGTGGATTTTTTTTTTAATTGCAGTAGTTTAGAAACATTAAGATTCTTTTTTTCTGGAGGGGATGGTGGTAAGCTTAAAAAAATGTGGAAAAAATAGCATCTCTTTAATTCGGTAATAGGTTTCAGGTCTGCTGTCCTCTCCCCGTATTTCCCATATTTCAACACTAGGGATAACTTGAAATTCTTATGTTAACCAAAAAGTGATGACTATAATCTTTTATCATTGACTGAAAAATAAAGCTTTACATCTAGGTCAGATTTATTTGCAAGATGGAGATTGTTTTTATTATTATGGGAGATGATAGTTACTGCAAAGGTTACTTGTAGAAGGTTACTTGAGAGCTTCTAGGCAAATAAAAAACGGGGCTGGTTTAAAGTCTGCTCTGTTTCAGCAGGTTTGGCACATGCCTTGTGTCATTTAAGGAGGGGTTCAGGAAGTTCCATTGAGTTGCCATTCGGACAGCAGAGCCAGCTGCCCATGAGTGGAGACATGCTATTGGCCTCTCTATTCAGGAGCCATCATTGGCTGATAGCACCAGGGGGCGGGGCTACAGTGCCTACAGGAGAGAGAAGCAAGAAGCCAACTTGGAATTAACACAAGCAGAGCAGCCGCTCCTGACCCCTGCCAAATAGAAGTTTATAATATTATCTTTTTTTTTCTCCCCCCAATTGCCCTGCCTAAGGGTTGATTAAGCAAGAGAATTTACTCACATATATAATTTATCTATAAAGGCGGGAAAGCCCAGTGGTGTCAATGGAAGGGGGGGCATTTCTGACACAGAGCACCGTGCTGCCTGTTATTAAATTTTATTACCCACCACTTTCTTTATAGTGATCAGTCACTCTGCAGGAGAAACGTGAGACACTCATGCTGTGGCTAGTTGAAAAGTTGTGAAGCTTCAAATTGCAGGACTGGGGCTGTGAATCTGAGGACTGATCTAGTTCTGATATTAATCTGTAATGATTGTTGATTCTGTTAACCATGACAGCTACTTCTTGGCTCCATACTGCTACTAATTGTATTGCCAGCTGCAAAGGTAATAAGGAGTCTATCAGTGTACTGCTGCTTTAACCCTGTGTACACTGTGTGCTGAAAGCTAATAGTGAATCAAGAGGAGCTGAAATAGTTAATCTATCAGTATCTTGATGCTTTAACCCTGTGTACACTGTGTGTTGAGAGCTAATAGTGAATCAAGAGGAGCTGAAATGATTGGAATATATCAATGTACTGCTGCTTTAACCCTGTGTACACTGTGTGCTGAAAGCTAATAGTGAATCAAGAGGAGCTGAAATAGTTAATCTATCAGTATCTTGATGCTTTAACCCTCTGTACACTGTGTGTTGAGAGCTAATAGTGAATCAAGAGGAGCTGAAATGATTGGAATATATCAATGTACTGCTGCTTTAACCCTGTGTACACTGTGTGCTGAGAGCTAATAGTGAATCAAGAGGAGCTGAAATTATTGGAATATATCAATGTACTGCCGCTTTAACCCTATGTACACTGTGTGCTAAGAGCTAATAGTGAATCAAGAGGATCTATAATAGTTAGTCTATCAGTATCTTGATGCTTTAACCCTGTGTACACTGTGTGCTGAGAGCTAATGAAGTAGCTGACATGTTTCATTACTGCAGCAATATTTATTAGAAAGCCAAAGTTATCATAGTAGCAGCGCTACTGAAGCTGAGATCATGTAAGGTAGAGCTAAGAAAGGGCTTGGAAAATAGAGAGCGCTAACTATTTTACACAGACACGTACTGTATGGGGTTCTCTGTATTGCAGCACTGTGTAATCCATCACAGTGATCCTGGCTGTGTGGGATAGTTTTTAGTATGTCCTTATTGTATCCAGCTCTGTGCGTTAATCCTCTGTATTTTGTTCATCTCTACCTGTTGTATGGGTATCTCGGCAGTCTACCCTACTCTGTGTAATGTATAGGTATCTTTGTGTTGTGCCCACTCTATTTTTTTCTCAGCTCTGTTTGTGGTATGTTTATGTCTGTATTGTGCTCAGCTCTATGCATTTTATAGATATCTTTATGTTGTGCCCAGCTTGTGTATGAGCATCTCTGTACTGTACAGGGACGGGCAAAATTCTGGGGGAGAAGTCCGATGCTCCATCGTTTTAAAACTTTACGAGCTGCCACTGTATCCCCGAAGCTGACAATTTTTTTTCACAAACTTCGAATATACTATAGTTAGTTAAATATATATTTAATAAATTAAATTCTTGTTTGTTTTCAAGGAACTAATTGTGCTCAGTTCTAAGCAGGGTTTCTCGTATCATAATATTTATCTGCTGACATCACAGAATGTCTCACGTAAATAGTGTGTAGAACGGAAAAAGTCACCAATAGTCTTACTCCCAGTGTGAGGTTTCATTCCTTTACCTTGCCCATGAATTGCAGCTACAGTCTGGAATTCTTAAATGCAGCGATATATAATATTTGTTTATTAAATTGGAGAATAAACTGCAGAATAGCATAAATATAAATACTATCAAAATGTAATACAGATGGCAAACAACATACAGGTTATACTCCCCCCAAAAAGAACCCAATATGGAACTATAGATGGCATAGTATAAGAGATGCATGCAATATGTCCCAAGGCTGATCACTTAGTAAGAGTATTGCGTTATTGGAGAAATGTACCAACAGTGTGTTATGTACTGAATGCTATTAGTTGTTTTTTGTCCTTTTTATCTTTAGCAGCTCTGCATGTAGTCCCATAAGTGCTACGATACAGTAAACACATGAATCGTGGGACTCTTTGTAAAGGAAGAAAAGTCAGTGTGTGCTGCCATTTTCCTTTGATTTTGGCTATTTTCTTTTAAAGTGAATTATGGGAACCATGAGACTACTACTGCAGTCTAGAACTAGCATAGTCAGATGAAGTGATTATGAACCTCTTATTTCCTCTGTATCTGTGATAGACGAGTCTAGCTGATATTTCTGATAGCCTACAATTCAGACAGACGTTAAAGGCTGCATTTGTTTCAATCTATTCAGAGTACTCCTATTTCTCCTCACTTGCACTATAGTTAGACTCTGTCTAGGATAATCTTTAGTCACCATTTACTGATTGCAAGGAAAGATTTACTCTTTCAAAACAGTGCCTTTAAAAAAATATTTTTTTGTTATTCTTTATTTTAATGGTACAAAGATGCCTACAAGCATGTCAACCAGAGTATAGCATAGGCATGACGTTGGAAATATTAGCACACATTTTATAATATAATAGCAATCAAGAAAACAAAACATGTCGTTCATCTTAAAGGTAAGGGAATAATTAGTGAAAGATACATGCTAATAAACATGTTAGATTGTAGAACTTTGAGGTGGAGTTAGAAGTAAGTTGGATCAATGGATTAAAACGGTGGCTATTTTTCATTGCCAATCTGGAAGGTTCCGTCCGGTTTATGACCTACGGACAATATTAAAAGGAGCACTCCAAGCATTGTAACCACTACAGTCCCCTGAAGTGATTATGCTCCCCAAGGTACCCTGGCACTCTCCCAGAGTGAGTAGTAAAACGCTTTGAGAAAAAATAGCAGAAATATAACTACATTTGTCCTGCTGGTTTAGGTCCTGGGTCGTGAAGTGTACACATCTAATAACCAGCTGGGGGGCGTGCAGATCATGTGCAACAATGGAGTTTCACATACAATGGTGCCTGATGATTATGAGGGAGTTTATACCATCCTGGAGTGGCTTTCCTACATGCCAAAGGTAGGATCTCTTTTGTACTGTTTATGATCATCTTCATAAGTCTTTTGCTTTTTACAAAGTGCTGCATGCTTCTTATGTTATTTAAGGATAAACACAGCCCGGTACCTGTCATTACCACAACGGACCCCATTGACAGGCAGATTGATTTCATACCATCCAAAGCTCCGTATGACCCCCGCTGGATGCTGGCTGGAAGACCACACCCTTGTAAGTCATGTGACGGTGCCATGTCTGTTATAACATAACTGATGGTGCCACTTACAAACACCTCTCACTCTTTGTCTCTGCAGCTGTGAAGGGGACATGGCAGAGAGGATTCTTTGACCATGGAAGCTTCATGGAGATCATGCAGCGTTGGGCACAGACTGTCGTGGCAGGAAGGGCACGGTAAGGCCTCAAAAAAGTCTCCCTAAAAGAGAAAAAAATGTTTAATATCAGATAATAAAGCCTTAGTACCATGGAAATTAGAATATATTACCTTCATGTGTGCTTGTGGTGTTTGGGATTACAGAGTTTCCAGCTCTGCTGTCGCTTTAATTACCTGTCACATATGGACAGTTTGTGAAATAACTCTGCAATTTGATGTCTGGCAGACATTTCTCAAAACAAATCGCTTCACAGTTAAAGCTTATATATTTTTATAAAGTTAACATTTGTATCTACTATTAATATATATCTGTGCATAGTAGATGGAAATGTTAACTTTATAAAAATATATAAGTTTTAACTGTGAACCAATATATATATCGATTTTTATTTTTTATTTTTTTTTTATCCTCTGACACTCGTAAGGTGAAAATTCACCAAATATTTAAAAGTGATGCTGAAAATACTCTGCTTGATCCTGACTTTAGATTATGTCTATGCCTTTGATGGTGAGTTGCATGCTTCTGGGTGTTATACAGGGTTGGCCAAAATTCAGAGTAGTATTTTATAGGTAAATAACTTATTTGTTAGTGGTTAAAATTTTTTTGTTGCAGGTACATATTATAAATGAGTCTTGGGAGATTTATCAGGGTAATATCACAAAGGAACAACAAATTAGCCAGAGAAAACAATGTATTTATTCATCATCTCATCATGTAAGACGGACTCATCAGTAAGCAAAACTGTTGTTTCGTTTCCGGGGTACAGAATATCACGGATAATTGATCCATGTCAATTGCACCCTACCAAATGAACCATCTGGTGTGCTGTGGTCTAGCAGGAAGTTATCGAGCAGAAATTTGAGTACTTAAGCCTCAAACATTAACTGATGATCTTAACAGTGCAATAGAAAAAACACTATTTTACGAGGCTGCAAATGGTGTCATCTTCTGTACTTAGGCAAACAAATCTCCATATGTTAAGCATCCATTGTATGTAATATCATTGAAATTGGTTTATTAATAAAAAAAAGTTATTGATACCTTAAACCCTACACTGAATTTTGGCCAGGAGTTTTTCAGATTTTTTGCCAGTGGGATGGGCATTTTGAAGATCTTTTATGGCTGTTACAGTTGGATTCTTCTGAGTGAGATTCCCTCAATTTCCCATTAGTCTGTGTGCCAGAGGTATTCCTTCTTTTTTTGCACTAGATGTCAGCCTGATCAGTTGAAGCCCTTTCTTGGCCCTTTTTTCAATATTCTTGAGATCAGTTATTTACCCGGCTCTCCTGACTTTGCTGTGACTCTGTCGGAAGCTTTATGTACACTTTCAGTTGGATAGTATCATAATGATGCGGCTAAGGTGCTTGTCCCTACTGCTGTCTTTTCTCGCCTTGACTACTGTAATCCACTTCTCAGAGGTCTTACGTGTTCCCAACTTTTCAGTCTATAATGAATGCGGTGGTGAGACTCATCTTCCTGTCCACCTGCACCTTCCACGCCTCCCCCCTCTGTCAGTCCCTAAATTGGCTTCCTGTAAGATATAGGGCTCAATTTAAGATCCTGGTACTTGCTTACAAATCTCTATATAATGTTGCTCCAACCTACCTATCCTCACTAATACACAAATATATCCCGTCTAGGCCCCTACGCTCTGCCAAAGACATGAGTCTAACCTCTGTTCGTACTCCTACATCTTGACTTCTCTAGGGCTGCATCATTCCTATGGAACGCCCTTTCCCTCTTTGCTAGACTTTAACCCAATCTTCACTCCTTAAAAAAAAATCTTTAAAAACTTACTTCTTCAGGAAAGCATGTCAATTAACCTGTCAATAGCTTTTCCTCCCAGCACCCTGATTCCTCTCCTGCAACTGTCATCAAAACAAAACACTAAGCCCTCAGTGAATACTATCCTAACCACGTACTTTTCTACCCTACCCTACCCTTACCTTTTGTGTCACTCTACCCCAGTCCTCTAGCATGTAAGCTCATTGAGCAGGACCCTGAACCCCTCTGTTCCTGTGCGTCCAACTCGTCTGGTTACAAATACGTGTCTGTTAGTCCACCCATTGTACAGTGCTGTGGAATTTGTTGGTGCTTTATAAATAATATTAATAATAACAGTTGCCTTTGTCAACAACCAAGAAGGTACAAGGAGTTCTGCTGCTGCCATCAGAGAAGTATCCAAAATACTCCAGTTGTTGGAAGCCAGAATGTGACACTGTTGGGGATTTACACTCCTGGTGCACACTTACGTTATCACACATTTCATTCAGGGGAGTGGAATATTCATTCTGATATCTTCCTCTTTCCTCTTCCTTCTTCTCCAAGGTCCCCTTTGCCACCCACACCTTTGGACTCTGTCCGAGGTGAAAGGTGGCTTGCTGAGAATGAAAACTCCTAACCAAAGATATAATTAAAATTAGTAAAATCAAACAAATTATATAGTTATTTATTAAAAGTAAATACTTCATGTCATGTCCATGTAACTACTTTTTAATTAAGATCACTTTTTGCTTGATCAAATGCTACTTCTTAGCATTGGTTTTGGACTACATATATTAATAAATTCAAAACAAGAGAATTTTGTAATAGCTGGATGGAATGTGTAAAACAAAAATAAATCCAGTTCTTTAATAATTCTATAAATCTTTCTAATACCAGTATTTAACTTAACACCTTCATAATTGGGTGAAACAACAACAAACAAACAAAAAATCCCAAGTAAAATGAACTTACCTGTGACAGCAGTGAGAAGCAAAATGTCAAAGGTTGCTGTATGAGTGTACGTTTACCATAAAACGTAACAGCAAAGGTTCATGAAACACATATCTGAAGCAATCTGATACTGCTTTGTATTAGTTCACATTGCATGATTATTGGCAAATTGCTCACTTGTCAATTCCACATAGAATGTGATCTCCTTATTATCCTTCTTATTTTTCCTTGCATTACAACATTACTTGCAGTTTAATACATAGTGCTTTACAGGAAGCTGCATACTGTCATGTACATGTCTCATTGCAGGAATGATGTGTTAATGTATGTCTAACATGGTTATAAGGCAAGTAGCTCTTTTCCATTCCATGACATAATAAATATCCTGCGTTGTCATATATGTAAACCGTATACATTACTGCTGGAGTAATCTGATAATTTCTCATAAATAATAAATGTGATGGTAATTTGTATATAGTTTCACAAATGGCAGTATAGTAGCAGCACACTGTAGTGAAGATATTCTATTTCCCTTTTCAGACTGGGTGGGATACCTGTCGGGGTTATTGCTGTAGAAACCCGCAGTGTGGAAATGGCAGTGCCCGCAGATCCTGCCAATCTGGATTCTGAAGCCAAGGTATTGCAGCCAAGCTTACTGGATGGTATATAATGAATGTCATAGTGTGTCCATACATGCATTTATGTTAAACTTGCAGATAAATATAGTGTATGTTTCTCATTCATTTATGCACATGTAGGTCAGATATATATATACATACTGTTTAGTGGATGAGTGAGTGTGCTGGATCTTGTGTATTGCATTAATCGGCCCCAGCAGCACCCCATTTATGCATGTTCAGGTGAGTGCAGCACACTGGTTTCATATATATAAGTATAGCTGCACTCACGGTTGAGAAATAAAATCTTCAATGCTTTATTTGGTTATTTAAAATAAGGATCGACGTTTCAGTCCAACTTGTGGACTTTCCTCAGGATCAAGACATGAGCCCAGGCTGGCACCCGGCAACATTTTTGTAATATTACAGCTTGAGTGCAGGGACATTCTCTATATATTATATATTATATATTATATATATATATATATATATATATATATATATATATATATATATACCTTCCTCTGGTACCCTGCACACACACTTTTAAGTACAAAAAATAGCTGGGTGCAATATAGCCATAGCCAAAATATTACAAAGATTGATTGAAATAAGGCTTGCACTCACGGTCTTTTAAGGATAAAAAGTTTCTTCTTTATTCCAAAATAGTTAAAACATGTTAGTAGTCATCAACGTTTCAGCCATCGTCCGTGGCTTTCATCAGGATCAGTTCAGCACCAACCAGTGCTGATTACCCAAGTGGCTTGATCTCATAGGAGCAGGCATTAGGCTACTGGAGTAGGACTTGCCAAAGATAGTGTACATTGAAGTTGTGGAAGGCTTCTGCAATGTATGATCATATACTGTAACTAAACCCCCATTATTTTTGTCTAGATTAGGTGTTTTTAAATAAAACTATTAAAACATGTCAGCATTGAAGTTGCTGTTTAGTGAATGAGTGAGTGTGAGATCTTGTGTAATATATATATGTATGCACACTTATCAGCCAATAATGATCAATAATTTAACATCATTCCTAACTCTCACTATTACAATGAATAAAATACACTTGTCAAATTGCCATGCACAATGACCAACAGGCAAATGGATTATATGCTTATACACTGATGAGCCACAACATGAAAACCACTGACAGTTGAAGTGAATAACATTGATTATATTGTTACAATGGCACCTGTCAAGAGCTAGGATATATTAGGCAGCAAGAGAACAGTCAGTTCTTGGCTAAACATCTAGCATCTCCAAAATGGCAAGTCTTATTGGAGTTTTCGGAATGCAGTGGTTAGTACCTACCAAAAGTGGTGCAGGGAAGGACAACCGGTGAACCGGCGTCAGGGGCGCCCAAGGTTCATCGATGAATGATGGGAGCAAAGTCTACTACGGTCACACGGAAGAGCTACTGTTGCTCTAATTGCTGAAACACGTAATGCTTGCTATGATCAGAACTCACAGTGCTTTACAGTTTGCTGCATATGGGGCTGCATTGCCATAGACCAGTCAGAGTGCTCATGATGACCCATTTCCATCGCCAAAAGCATCTTCAATTGGGATGTGAGAATCAGAACTGAACCATGGAGCAATGGAAGAAGGTTTTCTGGTCTGATGAATCATGTTTTCTTTTAGATCAGGTAGATGTCCTGGTACGTGTGCTCAATTTACCTGGGGAAGAGATGGCAGCAGGATGCACTATGGGAAGTAAGCAGGCTGACGGAGGTTCTGGGCAATGTTCTGCTGGGAAACCTTGGGTCCTGGCCAGGGACGTTTTAGCCGCGAGGCAAACAAGGAATTTGCCGTGGGCGGCAAAAAACGCCGCCCCCAAATGCCCAGGGCAAATGTCTTGTTAGCCTTGTGGCTAACTGACATGCCGGGCTGGGCGGCGGCATTGGCGGGCTGGCGAGGGAGCTCTTCCTCTGAGCTGTCTGCTCAGCTCCCTCGCCAGCCGCAGAGTGAGGCTGGGAGCCGGAATATGACGTCATCTTCCGTCTCCCAGCATCACTCTGCGGCACGCGAGCAGGCAGCCAGCCAGCCCGCCCAGCAGCCCCACTAGAACCCCCAGGGAGGAAGAGAATCTCCCCCCCCCCCCCCCCCCCCAGCATTTCCAAAGGTAAGGAGGCTGGGGGGGTTAAATTTCAAAAAAATAAAAATGTGTTAAATATGTGAGTGAGTGTGTGTGTCTGTTAGTGTGTGTGTGTGTCTGTTAGTGTGTGTGTATGTCTGTTAGTGTGTGTGTATGCCTGTTAGTGTGTCTGTGTATGTCTGTAAGTGTGTTTTAGTGTGTGTGTGTATGTGTCTGACTGCGTGTCTGTTAGTATGAGTGTGTGTGTGTATCTGCTAGTGAGTGTGTGTCTGTTAGTGTGTGGGTGTGTGTGTCTGTTAGTGTGAGTGTGTGTGTGTATCTGCTAGTGAGTGTGAGTGTGTCTGTTAGTGTGAGTGTGTGTGTGTATGCCTGTTAGTGTGTCTGTGTATGTCTGTAAGTGTGTGTGTGTATGCCTGTTAGTGTGTCTGTGTATGTCTGTAAGTGTGTTTTAGTGTGTGTGTGTATGTGTCTGACTGCGTGTCTGTTAGTATGAGTGTGTGTGTGTATCTGCTAGTGAGTGTGTGTCTGTTAGTGTGTGGGTGTGTGTGTCTGTTAGTGTGAGTGTGTGTGTGTATCTGCTAGTGAGTGTGAGTGTGTCTGTGAGTGTGTGTGTGTATCTGCTAGTGAGTGTGAGTGTGTCTGTTAGTGTGTGTGTGTTTCTGTTAGCGAGTGTGTGTTTCTGTTAACTAGTGTATGCGTATCTGTCAGTGAGTGTGTGTGTGTGTATTTAGGTGGGGCGGGGGAAGGGTTGGGTGGGGGTGGCGCGGGCGGGGGGGGGAAGGGTTGGGTGGCGGTGGCGCGGGCGGGAGGGGGGCACCTGAGTTTTGTCCTGCCTAGGGCAGCACAAAACCAGGATACACCACTGGTCCTGGCAGTCATGTAGATGTTACTTTGACACTAAAAGTACAAAGCCACAGACTTGACAGTGCAGGGTGAAGAATCAAGTATATCAAGTATATTTTAGTATATTCAGAGCTGTTTTAGCAGCACGAGGGGGACCTATATGATATTAGGCAAGTGTTTTTTTTTTTTTTTTTTATATTTTTTCATATCAGATTATGACCGTAATTAAACAATCAGTCCTATAATTTGAATAATATATAAATACAATCGTACTGTTAATAAAATGAAACATTACACCGTAGAAAATTACAATCAAGACAATTCAAATGTTAATGTTGTGGCTGATCAGTATGAGCGTGTGTATATATGTATATATATGTATACCTATATAAAAGGAAGCCTACGTTTGAGTTGGGTTGGGTTGTCTAATCATGCCATCTCGCTCCTCGTGCACTATTCTCACTACTTTTATTTCCCACCCATAGTTCTTACACTCGTACTCTCTCATTTTACATGCTATCACATTACTTTTCATTCTATAACTTTTTCAACCTCACTTTTTTTTATTTATCATTTATCTGTGATCTTCTTTATCCACTTTCTTTTTAATAATTTTCTACGGCAGCTCCCTTCGGACTGCAACCACAAATATAATTTAAAAAATGATATATATATATACATAAATATATAAATGTAGTGTGTGAACATGATGCACAGAATGTGGGTTTGGCTCTTTGTATTTTAGATCATTCAGCAAGCTGGGCAGGTTTGGTTCCCTGATTCTGCTTTCAAAACAGCCCAGGCAATAAAAGACTTTAACCGGGAGCGACTGCCTCTCCTCATTTTTGCAAACTGGCGAGGATTCTCTGGGGGAATGAAGGGTAAGATTAATTCTGTGACTAGCAATACTGGCATTGCCTATTGTGCCTAATCTGTCATTGGGCCTGTGCAGTGCTTTTCTTTATTGTTACCGCTTGATAGAATGACGTTTGGATGGATAATGTGCTTTTGGTCACACCACATCAATTAGAGGTCAGGATCATAGCAATAACAATGAATTTATCGAACTCTGTCTTCAAGGGTTTAAATGAGCAACTCTTTATTTGGAAATATAAAAATATGTTGGGGGGGGGATTAATCAAGAAAACCACAAGTGCTATTTGGGGCAAAGTGCTAACTAACAAGCAATCACAATGAAAAAATATAGAGTGTCTCCATATCTAGAACATTTCACCCACAGCATACTGTATGGTCTGTATGAGACTTTCTCTCTAGTTTACAAAATATTGCCATTATCAGATAAAAATTTATCTAATGGACTTTATGTGGCACTTAATCCAGGTTTAGTTAAACAGACACAAAAGATTGTTATTGGTATTGGAGGATGTAAACTAACACAGACCTATAGTATGTTCTGTTTTTTTGGGGTTTTTTTTTATGAGAATCTTTGGAATGGACATTTGTCCTAATTGCTTCTCTTTTATTGTACAGTTCCCAGTGCTAACAAGGTAGTAGCTTTCAGAATAAAGAGGGGGTGAATCTTTATTAGCTGCAAAGGCCTGTTTTGCAGCTAATGCACAGTACGTTTTTAGGGCTTAGGATATATTTGTGAACATTTTAGTAAATGCGTTATTACTTGAATTCCTTTGCAATGATTCATCATATGCATAGAGATGTAATGTTGTACATTAAGATGGATTTTTACTGTCAAGTCTCTCTTCCAGACATGTACGACCAAGTACTAAAGTTTGGGGCATATATCGTGGACAGCCTGAGGGAATTCAAACAGCCAGTCCTGGTATACATCCCACCTTATGCTGAGCTTAGAGGAGGCTCGTGGGTTGTCATAGACCCCACCATAAATCCTCTCTATATGGAGCTCTATGCAGACAAAGACAGCAGGTAGAGTTCATGCCTGATACTTTTATAATATTGTTGAATAATTATTGCGCAGATTATATTGGTTTCTGATAATCCATATAGATTGGGTGTGTGCATGCGCATCCTGTGTGTGTTCAGGTTTATCTGTGGCCACCCCAATAATAGGAAAATAATTGTTGTTTTTTTATTCATTTTTCTTGCAGCAAATGGGGCCACATTAGGTTTACACAAATTATTGCTTCCTTAACTGCATTATTGGTCAAATTGCATAGATACATCTCTAAAATTGCCACCAGAAACTGTATATGGATCAGTATATTTAAACATTTTACTCACACGTTTGGCTCCTGGATACAGCATTGTGGACGCAGCTTAGCTTTCATAGCCGTTCTATCTCTCAGCTTTTCTAGATCACTTAATCCATGAGACTATGTTTGATCAGTGTCCAAATAGAAGTGGTTTAATTGAAGCAACGCCTCCCATTAGTGATGCTGTTCTTAGCACAAAGACAGAGGCCTGATTTCAGTGTAGATGAATGTTTTATTAGATATTCACCTGCTTGGTATTTGGTATTATAAGGGTTTAAATTCGCAAATCTTTAGATAATAGCAGGACAGTGATTACCACAAAGTCTTAATCTCCTCATGCGTCTGGATTGTACTAATAAATATTGGAGAATTATTTTAAGAGCATGGTGGTGAAGAAGGTAAAATGGTTTCCTATGTTGCTCTTATATTAGTCTATAGCAGCGTTTCCCAATTGGTGTCCTTCGGAACCCTAGGTTTCCTGGAGAACAAAATTGGGATTCCACCATGAATTGACCCATCCAAGATGGCCACCGCTCCCTGCTGTTCCCGGAAGGTCGGAAACAGCAGAGATTGCGGGCCGCATTCTTATAAAGAGATTGCGAGATTGCTACACACTTATGCATGCCTGTTCTGTGGCAGCTCTTCCGAAGTCAGCCCGCCCAGCATCATTTAAGGTAAGAATTCCTCCCAGCCCAGTTTTCCTTCAATCCACTCTCCTCCCAGCATCCATTAATTCTTCTCTCCTCCCAGGATTCCTTTACTCCTCTTTCCTCCCTGTATTATTTTACTCCTCTCTCCATCAGTATTCTCCCATTCCGCTCTCCCCTAGTGTTAAGCTACCTTACACTGACTTGGCATATCGATCCACATGCTATATCTAATTTATTTTGATAAATGCTCCATGTAGTTCCCTATTGTTCTCACAAGAGCAGGGGTTTGACTTTTGGTTGAAGTGAGACTTGCTTGCATAGTGACATATAGTGTTCATGGGAGTAGCTGCAATTTCTTCTAATTACAAAATAATTGCAAGAGTGAAATGAGAGTATCCACATGATTTTGGCAATTTTAAAATAATTTTTTCATTTATTTTTACTTATTTATATATAATTTTATTTATAGAGGGCTGCACTCACCTGAACATGCATACATTATAGGGTGCTGCTGGGGCCAAAATATACAAAATACAGACTCCAGCGCACTCACTTATTCATTAAACAATGATTTCAAATCTTAGAGATTGTAATAGTTTTATTTAAAAACACCTCACCTTGGCAAAAAATAATGGGGGTTTAGTTACATTATATGATCATATATTGCATAAGCCTGCCGCAACGTCAATGTACCCCATGAAATAATTGTTTAATGAATAAGCGAGTGCGCTGGATTCTGTATTTTGTATATTTTGGCAATATATGATCATATAATGTAACTAAACCCCCATTATTTTGCCTAGGTGAGATGTTTTTAAATAAAACTATTACAATCTCTAAGATTTGAAATTGTTTAGTGAATAAGCAAGTGCGCTGGAGTCTGTATTTTTGGGGGGTGTATATATATATATATTAGTTTTTTTGTTTTTTTTTATCAGGAGAAATCTGTGATATACCCCAAAAAATGTCATTCTAAGAGCTGTTAACAAAATCACGTTCTTTGGAGAAATCTGTAGTAAACTGTTCTCTTAACTCCAAGATTGAGCAAAAATCCTGCTTATGATCATTTCTTTCTAAGAGCTTTATAAAAAACAGCATCCTTTTTAGTCAGGTAGTAAGACCTGTTTACAAGTGTTATAATCTTTTTGCTCCAAGAGTGATTCAAAATCCTTCTTTCATAAAAGGACCACTATAGGCACCCAGACCACTTCAGCTCAATGAAGTGGTCTGGGTGCCAGGTCCATCTAGGGTTAACCCTGCAGCTGTAAACATAGCAGTTTTAGAGAAACTGCTATGTTTACATTAGGGTTAATCCAGCCTCTAGTGGCTGTCTCATTGACAACCGCTAGAGGTGCTTCCGCGCTTCTCAGTGAGAAGACGCTGACGTCCATAGGAAAGCATTGAGAAATGCTTTCCTATGGTCTGATTGAATGCGCGCGCAGCTATTGCTGCGCATGCGCATTCGGCGGATGACGTCGGAAGAGGGAGGAGAGTCCTCAGCACAGAGGGAGCCCGGCGCTGAAGAAAGGCAAGTGTTTAACCCCTTCCTCCCCCTTCAGCCAGGCGGGAGTGGGACCCTGAGGGTGGGAGGGGTGGGGACCTAAAGACCCTACAGAGCCAGGAAATTAGTTTGTTTTCCTGGCACTATAGTGGTCCTTTAAGTTCTTTCTAAGAGCATTTTAAAAATACTGCAGTCAGGTAGTGAGATCTGTAGTTTTTCAGGTTAGAGAAGTGTTTGGGGTTTTTACCAACCAACAACCATGAATTTGGAAAACTGGTTTAAACAAGGAACTATCAAGAGAAAAAGTATTCTACTTCTAATTGTTCGACAATTTTAGAAACTGAGAAAGACGATACAACAAGAAAACAAGTCCAAAATATTTGAATCTACTGTTCCTCAAATAACAAGTGACAAGTGACAAGTCAAAGAAAAAAAGAAAGGCACACAATGCTAGCCAATCTTCTTCTCAAACAAAGAAAAGAAAATATGAGGACAGCTACTTAAAATGTGTATTCACAAGAGCCAGAAATAAAAATATACCTCAAGCACAATGCTTAGTTTGCAAGAAAATATTGCCAAACAGTTCGTTAGCACCTGCTTAATTACGTCGTCATTTTGAGCAAAACCACCCTGAGTACAAAGATAAAGACATTGCCTTTATTAATCGAAAGCTTTAGGAGTATCACAAGACTAAACGGTTTATGAGTAAAATATTTGAAAATGATAATAAAAATCCACTTATTAAAAGGTTTGTGCTACGGCGCAAATTTGTTTTCGGGGGTTCCACTATGTTGGTATACTGTGTTAAAGGGTTCCACAGAAAAATAATTTGGGAACCCCTGGTCTATAGGACCACACCTAAGGCTTTATACCGCCTTTACTTCTACTATGCTCTTCCTGTGCATCCCTTTCTTTGTAAGTGATAAATGCAGGCTTATAGAGCTTGTCCTAGGTCAAGATTGTGTGTTTTATATGTAATTTGAGGGTTTCATGTTACCAAAATATTGTTAACAATCATGTATTAACAAATGTTAGAGATTAGAGCACACTTCGATGCAAAAAGCTGATTTCAAAAAACAAAACAAACAAACATCCCAATTGAGCTCGACCATGCAACACCCTATTATTGTCTATACATGTCACCATCTATATAACTAGAAAATTACTAGACTAAAAGCAGCTGGAATGTGGATGTCTGGCCACTGATTAGATCAACCCTGCAGTTGTCACAATCCAAACATCATCAAGTGTTGATCCACAAACTAAGGACAACCGCAGAACAATAACCTCCCCACCCCACATCCAAAAACAACTTGTTTTCAAATATGTAAATATCATCATAAGTAAATACTTATATAGATATTAAAGCGGCACTGTCATGCCGAACTTACCTTTCCTCAATCTCTTCCTCTTCTCACCCTCTCTCGGGATCTGTTATTCGTTTCTTCCTGTCTTCTTTAGTTTTCTTTAAAACCATAAGACAAAGTAGGGACTCTTTGTCTTATGGGATTCCTCCGCTTGACCAGCTCTGACCAGCGGAGGAGCAAAGTGTGCTTCATTTCCGCTGGTCAGAGCAATTTTCCCATGATCCCTAGCTTTCCTCCCTGTTCCCACAATGCTTCCTGTCAGTATTGCCGAAAGTCCTGTCACTTAGACAGAACGCCGGCAAAACTGCCGAATTGCATCCTAACAGAATGAGAAGAGTTTCTCCATTGGTGTTAGGAAGCAAATCGGTACTTTGTTCGTATCGGAATTTCATTCAAATGAATGAAACTCCGATCCTATTCATTGCTGTGGCTGCATCTTGCAGCCGCTTAGTAGATAACTCCCTAATTCCCACGGTATCAGGGAGCTATCTACTAAAAGGCTGAAAGACCTAAACTGGTCTTTCAGCCAAATTTACTAACACGAAGTAAAAATGACTTGGTATTAGTAAATAATATGCCCCTACTCGCTATACCGCGAGTAGGGGCATGTCTAGTAAGCAGTGAGCAGCCTGTGGCTGCTCATAGAAAAAAAAATAAATAAATATTGCCCCCCACCCCTAAATGACGGGTGGGGGCCGTTAAGTAAAATAAGGGAGGGAGACCTATTGTCCCCCCCCCCCGGCCCCCACCCCTGAGCGGTGGGTGGGGGCCATAAAGATAATGAGGGGGGGGGACCTACTGTCCTCCCCCCCCGGCCCCCACCCCTGGGCGGCGGGTGGGGGCCATAATGTTAATAAAGGGGGGGGGGGACCTACTGTCCTCCCCCCCCGGCCCCCACCCCTGGGCGGCGGGTGGGGGCCATAATAGTAGTAGGGGGGGGGACCTACTGTCCTCCCCCCCGGCCCCCACCCCTGGCCGGCGGGTGGGGGCCATAATAGTAGTAGGGGGGGGGACCTACTGTCCTCCCCCCCCAGGCCCCCACCCCTGGGCGGCGGGTGGGGGCCATAATAGTAGTAGGGGGGGGGGACCTACTGTCCTCCCCCCCGGCCCCCACCCCTGGCCGGCGGGTGGGGGCCATAATAGAAATAGGGGGGGGGGGACCTACTGTCCTCCCCCCCCGGCCCCCACCCCTGGGCGGCGGGTGGGGGCCATCATAGTAATAAGGGGGGGGGGACCTACTGCCCCCCCCCGGCCCCCACCCCTGGGCGGCGGGTGGGGGCACTAAGTAAATCCCCCCCCCCCCCATCAAGGTGACTAGGGGTGCCCAAGCCCCTAGTCACCCACCCCCCACCCAAATAAAAAACGCCCCTACCTACCCCCCTCACCCTAAAAAATAGTGAGGGGGGAATAAAATTGCTAACCTGTAAAGTAAAATTAAACTTACCATTCGACGTCTTCTTTTTTCTAAAATCTTCATTTTTCAGCCCCAAAAAAGGCCAAATAAAAAACCATCATAGCCGTCGAACTAAAAATAAAATAAAAAACCCGAGCGCAAAAAAAAAAACCCGACGAAAAATAAAAAACCCGAGCGCACAAAAAAATAATCCATCTTCACCCATGGAGGGCTCCGCGCAGACTGAGCTCCGCAGGGCTGGGCAAGGCTTATAAAGCCTTGCCCCGCCCTGCAATTAGCCTAAGAACACTCTGATTGGTGGGTTTAAGCCAATCAGAGTGCTCTTTGTCATTTTACAAGCGTGGGAAAGTTCTTTGGAATTTTCCCACGCTTGTAAAATGACACAGAGCACTGTGATTGGATGGCTTGAAATCCATCCAATCACAGTGCTCTGTGTCATTTTACAAGCGTGGGAAAATTCTTTGGAACTTTCCCACGCTTGTAAAATGACACAGAGCACTGTGATTGGATGGCTTGAAATCCATCCAATCACAGTGCTCTGTGTCATTTTACAAGCGTGGGAAAGTTCTTTGGAATTTTCCCACGCTTGTAAAATGACACAGAGCACTGTGATTGGATGGCTTGAAATCCATCCAATCACAGTGCTCTGTGTCATTTTACAAGCGTGGGAAAGTTCTTTAGTACCCCTAGTCACCTTGATGGGGGGGGGGGGGGAATTTACTTAGTGCCCCCACCCGCCGCCCAGGGGTGGGGGCGGGGGGAGGACAGTAGGTCCCCCCCCATTATCGTTATGGCCCCCACCCGCCGCCCAGGGGTGGGGGCCGGGGGGGGGGGGAGGACAGTAGATCCCCCCCCCCCTTATTACTATTATGGCCCCCACCCGCCGCCCAGGGGTGGGGGCCGGGGGGGAGGACAGTAGGTCCCCCCCCCCTTGTTACTGTTATGGCCCCCACCCGCCGCCCAGGGGTGGGGGCCGGGGGGGGGGGGAGGATAGTAGGTCCCGTCCCCCCCCTTATTACTATTATGGCCCCCACCCGCCGCCCAGGGGTGGGGGCCGGGGGGGGGGACAGTAGGTCCCCCCCCATTATCGTTATGGCCCCCACCCGCCGCCCAGGGGTGGGGGCCGGGGGGGGGTGGAGGACAGTAGGTCCCCCCCCCTTATTACTATTATGGCCCCCACCCGCCGCCCAGGGGTGGGGGCCGGTGGGTGGAGGACAGTAGGTCCCCCCCCCCTTATTACTATTATGGCCCCCACCCGCCGCCCAGGGGTGGGGGCCGGGGGGTGGAGGACAGTAGGTCCCCCCCCCCCCCCCCTTATTACTATTATGGCCCCCACCCGCCGCCCAGGGGTGGGGGCCTGAGGGGAGGACAGTAGGTCCCCCCTCATTCCCATTATGGCCCCCACCCGCCGTCCAGGGGTGGGGGCCGGCGGGGGAGGACAGTAGGTCCCCCGTCCCCCCCTTATTACCCTTTTTTTTTTTTTTTTTTTTTACAGTGAGCAGCCACAGGCTGCTCACTGTTTAGTGGACATGCCCCTACTCGCGATATAGCGAGTAGGGGCATTGGGGAGATTTGAATCTCCCTTGTGCTATTATGGGGGTCATATTGACCCCCATAGAGTGAGGGGAGGACCTGGGGGGCTAATGAAGTGGTGGGGAGCACAGCTCCCCACCGCTTCTGTCTTTACATATTACAAGGAGGGAGCTGCACGCCGGTAGCTCCCTCCTTGTAATAAACCGAACAAACAAACGAACACTGATACACAGTGTTAGTTTGTTCGTCTGATTTTTTTCTATTCATTCATTCGTCTGTCTGATGAATGAATGAATAGGTGAAATTCCCGTTCGCATGTCCAGATGTTTCACTGGGCATGTGCGGGAATCTCACAGTCTGTGTAGTGTGGGTAGATGACGTGTCCCACAGGGACTTCACCTACCCACACAAAGATGGCGGCGCCCTGAATAAAGATCGGGGCAGAAAATAAAGAATAAAAAATAGGTAATCTGGGGGGCTTAGGGGCATTTGGGGGTGACTAGGGGGTCGATTGGATGTAGTTGAGGCGGGAGGGGGGTTAAAAAAAAAAACGGAATTCGGCATGACAGTGCCGCTTTAATAGAAATCAGTTGCATTGGACTGGAATGCCATGTAAATCATTATTTCCTTTGTTTTGCTCTCTCCAAAAAAAGACAAAAAAAACTAAACAAAAAGTGTTTTAAAGGACCACTCTAGGCACCCAGACCACTTCAGCTTAATGAAGTGGTCTGGGTGCCAGGTCCAGCTAGGGTTAACCCATTTTTTTATAAACATAGCAGTTTCAGAGAAACTGCTATGTTTGTGAATGGGTTAAGCCTTCCCCCTATGTCCTCTAGTGGCTGTCTCATTGACAGCCGCTAGAGGCGCTTGCGTGATTCTCACTGTGAAAATCACAGTGAGAGCACGCAAGCGTCCATTGGAAAGCATTGTAAATGCTTTCCTATGCGACCGTCTGAATGCGCGCGCAGCTCTTGCCGCGCATGCGCATTCAGCCGACGGGGCGGAACGGAGGAGTATCGGAGGCAGAGATCTCCCCGCCCAGCGCTGGAAAAAGGTAAGTTTTACCCCTTTTCCCCTTTCCTGAGCCGGGCGGGAGGGGGACCCTGAGGGTGGGGGCACCTCAGGGCACTATAGTGCCAGGAAAAAGAGTATGTTTTCCTGGCACTAGAGTGGTCCTTTAAGCACTTTCCAATTTTCCACCTAGGAAAAAATCATTTTCAACTCCATAATGGCAGTGAGATCTCTCCTTGAATTAGGAAGCTGTTACCTCACATATTAAAAATGATACCCATGAATATTATGTTTTTGCCAGTATTCATCCAGTTGTTTAAATATCTGTACAGACTCCGATAAAACCACCCCTTCCGGCAGAGAATTGCACGTGCGTATTGTTCTTGCTGTTGAAAACTCTTCTTTTGCCTTAGATCTCATTTCTTCCAGTCTAAATGTCCTATGTATACTCATTTTTATAAATAGATTTCCAGACAATGGTTTGTATTGGCCCTGAATATATTTGTATAATAGAATGTTAGCATGTTCTCCCTGAGGTGCTGTTTTTCTACAATGAACCTATTTAAATTTGTTGGCCTACCTGGAATCTTCCATTCCCCTTATTAACTTTATAGTCATGGTCCAGAACATACCAGCATG
The DNA here is from genome assembly GCF_036172605.1 of Pelobates fuscus. Taxonomy (NCBI): domain Eukaryota; kingdom Metazoa; phylum Chordata; class Amphibia; order Anura; family Pelobatidae; genus Pelobates; species Pelobates fuscus. The sequence goes on along the minus strand of NC_086321.1, from coordinate 171,121,627 downwards.
TCTTTGCCACTTATGATCCTAATAGTAAAACTGCTTTTAAGTCTTTTTGTCCCCAAATTCTTTACTAATCCATTGGCTCTTGTTTATTTTGCAGGGGTGGTGTCTTGGAAGCAGAAGGCACAGTCGAAATCCGTTTCAGAAGGAAAGACTTGATAAAAACAATGAGGAGAATTGATCCTGTCTACGCCCGCATTGTTGAACAGCTTGGTAAGTAGGACAATACAGGTTATGTTCCATTTGATTTCAAACTATTAAACAATTTATAGATGCTGCTGTTACTCTTGGTTTGCACCTAATGTTGTCCAAGTTCTGTATTGGCAAAAACAGAAATATCCCACCATCTTGTCTTGCCGCTGAGTCTGCTATCCTTCTGCAGGTACACCAGAGCTGTCTGAGGCAGAACGCAAGGTGCAAGAAAAAAAGCTTAGGGCCCGGGAAGAACTGCTACTACCTATGTACCATCAAGTAGCTGTGAAATTTGCTGATCTACATGATACTCCAGGAAGAATGCAGGAGAAAGGAGTTATCACAGTTAAGAGCTATACTTGTATATAATTTCCCTTAACGTATTATAAACAATGTCCCATAGAGCTGGCACATGCAGAATATGGTCCTGTGGACATCAACGTTTTTACCTAGTACAATCTTAAAATTGAGGAGAAAAACACATGCTGAGAGAAATCTGAGTTCAGCTTTTTTTAAATTATCCTCATGAATTCTCCTGCTTTTCCTGTCTTTTTATTGCACCTAGCTCTGATAGTTTGACTTTCCTCAATGCCAATGCTCAGCAGATTACAGTAAGAAACAAACAAGAGTTTAGGATACTCTTTTTATTGTCTGAAGCTGGCCACGTGCAACATAGTTTATGAGAGGACCACATTATAAAACTCCAGGACCACCAAGAAAATTAGATTTTTAGAAAGGGACACTATAGTCACCTGAACAGCTATGTATGTATTCTGGTGAGTATACTCATTCCCTTTAGGGATTTTCATGCAAGCACTGTCTTTTCAGAGTGGCCACTGGAGATGCTTTGGCCCTGCACCCATCCCACCTCCTTGCAAATTTCAGCCAATATAATACTTTACCATAGGGAAAAATCGTAAATTCCGATAATGTAACCAAGGAATATTTGTGAGTTTAATATTTTTTCCTTTAATGCCTACCCATTTACAATACAGTTTATTCAGTGTAAAACTACTTTCCTTTCTCCTTATCCTCAGGATGTCCTGGAATGGAAGGATGCAAGGACCTTCCTGTATTGGAGACTGCGACGTCTTCTCCTGGAAGAGGTGGTGAAGAGTGAGATTCTGAGGGCAAACAGCGAGCTCAGTGACTTTCACATACAGTCAATGCTGCGCCGTTGGTTTATGGAAACAGAGGGAGCTGTGAAGGTGCCAACATTTTTGTTTCCAGTGTTCTCCATTTATATTAATTCAAAAAGCTGTTCTTTAGATTTTGATCTTGTGTTTATAGGCTTAAATTATGTGAGGTCACCAGGTTGGCTCATACAGAATCTGTCAGGTAGCTGCTACTGTTGATGAGTTGATCTCTCAACATGAAAGAAATACCTGAATTTATAAATACAGTACATTTCTGGTGAACATAAAGGAAAATAATTTCAATATTTGAATCCATTTGTTAGTGTTTTCATGAGAAGAACCTGTCTAGAAAACTGGTTTATTAGAATATACATATATGGCGACATGAAAAGCTAATGAAACCTTGTCAATTATGTAAGGCCTACCTATGGGACAACAACCAGGTGGTGGTGGAGTGGCTTGAGAAGCACTTACAAGAGGAAGATGGTGCACGATCTGCCATTCGGGAGAATATAAAGTACCTGAAGAGAGACTATGCCCTTAAAAACATCAGAGGGTGAGTATCTATGCACACTTTTATTTTAGAAGATTGAAGGGTGTCTGCAAAACTCAATAAGTTGAATTTTGTTATTGTCATTCTTCACAGTAATATGAAGAATGACACTCGATGCCAGAGTTTGAGGAAATGTGGAACACAGTATGATTGAAGCTATTCCAACATATTTGTAACTGTAGCTTTCTTGCACAAAACATTGTTGTCGAAATCAAATGTCTATGCAATCTGTTGCATAGTTCTGATGTTTATATAGGATCATTTAAAAGAATAGTTAAGAGGACGTAGAATGAGAGAATGGTCTACCTTCATCTATGCTATTCAATGAGGCTTAGTGAATTCTTTCACTTCCTCAACTAGATGTTCTGCTGTGATTGACAGTCAAGCTACAGAACCATATATCTATAGTCACCCAGACCACTTAATCTCCATTAGGTGGTCTTGGTGCTGTGGTCCTGTGACTTTAACCCAACAATGTAAAATATTTCAGTTTTGTAGAATTATTAATTAGAAAATAATCTAATTTAAGTTGTTACTGTGCCAGAGGGCCCCCAGGCGCACTTTTATCTTAAGGAGTTAAACCATTCTCGAACGGTTTAACCCCAATGGTTGCCTCCAGCGCCAATCTCCAGGTCCCACAGGTGGCATCCAGCTACTGAATCTGATTCACATAGCTTTTTTTATGAATAGGGAGCTACTGATTGGGTTAATGGGTCAGCTAACCGCTCTAGCTAGTCAGCAATGCCCCTGCCCGGCGGTACTCCGCATGTCCTGTAACTCCGATTCAGAAGCAGGACGGGGCCTTGGGGACTTGGTGACCTGCGCTGGAGGCAACCTTTGGGGTTAAGTCATTTGAGAACGGTTTAACCCTTTAAGCGAAGAGTGTACACTGGGTCCTCTTGCCACAATAACAGCTTCATTTAGGTGAAGTTGTTATGGTGACCAGAGTGTCGTTTTAAATACATCTATAGTGTCTAGCCACTGGAGGAAGAGGAACTTAGCACTGGAATCAAATGTTACTGATAAAATAATAAATAAAAAGAAAAAACAAAATCTACCAGCAAGTGTATCTTGATTGAGAACGTTATTAGAATTAGTGCCATGGTTAAAACTTAAAGGAACACTATAGTCACCTAAATTACTTTAGCTAAATAAAGCAGTTTTAGTGTATAGATCATTCCCCTGCAATTTCACTGCTCAATTCACTGTCATTTAGGAGTTAAATCACTTTGTTTCTGTTTATGCAGCCCTAGCCACACCTCCCCTGGCTATGATTGACAGAGCCTGCATGAAAAAAAAACTAGTTTCACTTTCAAACAGATGTAATTTACCTTAAATAATTGTATCTCAATCTCTAAATTGAACTTTAATCACATACAGGAGGCTCTTGCAGGGTCTAGCAAGCTATTAACATAGCAGGGGATAAGAAAATCTTAATTAAACAGAACTTGCAATATAGAAAGCCTAAATAGGGCTCTCTTTACAGGAAGTGTTTATGGAAGGCTGTGCAAGTCACATGCAGGGAGGTGTGACTAGGGTTCATAAACAAAGTGATTTAACTCCTAAATGGCAGAGGATTGAGCAGTGAGGCTGCAGGGGCATGTTCTATACACCAAAACTGCTTCATTAAGCTAAAGTTGTTCAGGTGACTATAGTGTCCCTTTAACTTTTAATGTCATTTAGTAAGATTGAAAATAAGGTAAAATTAAATAAAGCAAGGTGTTCAGTCCTTCTTGTATCTAATGATAGGTAATGTGGCAGCAAGGCAATAGTCAATATTCAAAATTTATCGGTGAACAAATAAATATACTATTATTTATCCCCCGTTTTTATTATTTTTTATACTACCATCATTGTGTCTCTTAATTACCCTATGGGCTCTACTTTCTCTAAGTAACCAAATGTTACTGATAGCAATATTTGATTGGAACAGCAAAGCACTGTGTTGCTCATTCATATCTCCAATATATTAGCAATATAGGCTTGTTCATGTAATAGAAGGTTATTTTTTAGCTCTAATTCATAATCACTTCAACTTTCCACAGTTTGATCCAAGCTAACCCTGAAGTAGCCATGGACTGCATTGTCCACATGACTCAGCAGATCACTCCAGCTCAGAGAGCTCAGCTGGCCAAGCTCTTATCGACTGTGGACAATGACTCTTCCAGTTGACACCAGAAGCAGGAACATCTTAATACCTCCACATAAATTTTGACAGACAATGATGGCAATAAACTTCCGTCCAAAGCATCACGGCTGGTAAACTGAGACAACAAGTGCCTTAATTAAAGAACAACCAAAGTGCACTCTGTCCCATCTTCTGGCTACCGCGGTTATGCAATTCCAGTGTTATTACCACTTTGCACATCCACATCTGTACAGAAAAAAATATTTTAAAGGATTCCCTCCAGCTACTCACTTTCATATTCTGAATGCAGGACTGTCATGTACTGTTACATTAACGCACTTTGCCTCAAAGTACAATCGCCATGATTCGTGATTCATGATTCTTTATTGTGGTTTTCTGTGACTGGTGCTGACAATGAAATTAGACGCAATATATACGCACAAATGTTATGAATGAATCATTTACATGTTAAGCTAAATTTAAAACTCTACATATTGACCTGGCCCCGAAAGAGTTAAATTAATTTTGTATATGATTGTTGTGTTCAACTAAAGAGTATTTTTATTTATCCAGTCTTCTCGACCTCAGGAAGGAGTTTCTTTCTGTGTTACTCACATCCTTTGTGTGTCACCGGTGAACAAGGCATTACCATTAGACGTGTTCTTTAAATTGAAAATATGTAACATTTAGGCTAGTAGAGCCAAGTTGGAATTACTGCTTTAGTGAATAAACCCTTATGCCTTGTTCACTTCTTTGGCATTCAGAGGGAAAACAAAATTGTAAGTGGATCTCTTCACCAGTGGGTTTGTCATATGAAAACAAAGGACTCTAGCTAAAAATAAGCTCTTTAAAAATATATAAAAATCTGTATTTTTACAAGAAAATATGTCTACAACTGTAATTGTATTATTGCAGAACCACTGGTAAACCAATTGCTTATGCACCATATATTGTCTGGTTTTTGATTTCTGATACTAAGACAATCATTTTAGTCTGTGTTTTCTTGAAGTATCTCTTGCAGACAGCAGCTTTTCTCAAATGAATGTTCTTAACCTTATATATACATGGTTTTATCGCGGAGAACCCATTCATTAATTGAGACTCAGTGTTCGAATATAATATGCTTAATATATTAATTTATTGTTTTTGATAAGATTTTCAAATGATTTATTATTTTAATAGTTTTATATTTTTTGATGTATTGAAATGTTTGTGTATATGTGTGTGTGTTTATATTGATATTTAGATATGTTAGTATTTTGCAAAAATCATTTGAAAAGCTTATCCAAAAATATGAAATCAACGTCACAATGACAAAAAAAATTCTGGAAAGTACCTTAGAATCAGTGGGGGATTATTTTGGCAACCAATTCTAGTCTGCCACGGTAGAAATATCTAGACCACTGTGGCATTAGGTTTTGTACATGATAGCACTGATGGCTTCATAAATACAACAGACCAAAGATTAGTGTTCAAACTCAAGGAAATCGGTCTCGATGAAAATGCTTGTTCTTGGGTAGAACATTGGCTTAAAAACAGAGTACAAAGAGTTGTCATTAATGGTAAATTTTCAAGCTGGACAGAGGTGGCAAGTGGTGTCCCTCAGGGGTCTGTTCTGGGACCCCTTCTATTTAACATGTTTATAAATGATCTTGAAGACAGCATTGAAAGTCATGTTTCAGCGTTTGCAGATGACACATAACTTTGTAAAATAATACAATGTGAGCAAGATATTACTTTGCTGCAGAGGGATTTAGATAGAATGGAGGGCTGGGCACTCAAATGGCAGATGAAATTTAATGTTGAAAAATGCAAAGTTATGCACTTCGGCGTAAAGAATACACAAGCAACGTATACCCTTAATGGAAGTGAATTAGGGATAACAACACACGAAAAGGACTTGGGAATTGTTATAGACAACAAACTATGCAACAATGTGCAATGTCAATCAGCAGTGGCCAAGGCCAGTAAGGTATTGTCATGCATGAAAAAGGGCATTCATTCTCGGGACGAGAATATAATTTTGCCTCTTTATAAATCACTGGTAAGATCACATATTGAATATGCTGTGCAATTTTGGGCACCTTTTCTAAAGAAGGATATCATGGCACTAGAAAAAGTGCAGAGGCGGGCTACAAAATTAATAAAAGGAATGGAACATATCAGCCATGAAGAAAGGTTAACAAATTTAAACCTATTTAGTTTAGAAAAACGTCGCCTGAGAGGGGATATGATAACATTATACAAATATATTCGGGGCCAATATAAACCATGTTGTGGAAATCTATTCACAAACCGGACTTTACATAGGACACGAGGCCATGCGTTTAGACTGGAAGAAAGAAGATTTCGTCTAAGGCAAAGGAACGTTTTTTTTTTACTGTAAGAACAATCAGGATGTGGAATTCTCTGCCTGAAGAAGTGGTTTTATCAGAGTCCATACAGATGTTCAAACAGCTACTAGATGCATACTTGCAAAGACAGAAGATTCAAGGATATAATCTTTCAATGTAACTGCTTGATCCAAGGATAAATCTGACTGCCATTCTGGGGTCAAGAAGGAATATTTTTCCTAGCTTGTTGCAAAATTGTGCTTCAAACTGGGGTTTTTTTTTTGCCTTCTTTTGGATCAACAGCAAAAAACAAATGTGAGGAAGGCTGAACTTGATGGACGCAAATCTCTTTTCAGCTATGTAACTATGTAATTATTTCTCATACACATATATAATATATATCTGGTTTACTCATTGGTGTTCAACTGTAGAACCAGGGAAATTCCTGAGATGTGAAGTTATTCCTTGAGAAGGCCACATGGTCATAAACTGGGTCGCTGGAGCAGCCACTACCATATGATAAGTTTCTGTGAGTTTAAACCTCCTAAGGACTGGCTATGTACTGGTACGGTCATTTAAAATAGATCCTTTATTGTAACATGACAAAAATGGGATTGCTGCGACCTGGTGATCATCACTGGCACTATCTTGATGAGATTGAGATTGTCTGCATCTGAAAAATCATTTCTGCCTGAACACTTCTGTCTGATCAAACATGTCGAAGTGTGGTCAGTGCAGAGCCCTGATTGTAGCACAGTGTGTGCTTTGGCACAGAGATAATAAAAAAAAAATCATAATCTTCTCATTCTGTAGTCACACAGTGCAGATAGCTTACAGACAGCTTTGTGCTTTGTATCCTGCAGTGATATCACCTGTCGGATGCTGTACATCCCTGGTTATGCAGCGAACTAGTGTTAGTGCTAGCTTAGGGTACACACAGTGTTTGGAATTCTAGGTTTGGGTAGATTAGAGGACTTAGACAGTTATTTAGGATTAGGGGAACATAAGGTTATGAGTGATTCAAGATTATGGTGGAAATAGTGTTACAGTATACATGTATTTAAGAGGTTGTGGTTTATGAGGTTGTCATTATGAAAAAAATGGCTGTGAGTTTTTACAAATGGATACCAAAAGTAAAACCGCATTAATCTGGGGGGGGGGGGGGGGGGAAGGGGGGAAATCCAACTCCGATATAGTCACAGTTTGGCTATTTTTGCATCAGTTTTGCTATTTAAAATTAATTTGCAAAAATTCAGGTCAGTAAATAATCCTGACGATAAGATATCACTGTGTGTCTACGTTCGTGAATGTTATACCATAATGTAAATTTGTGTGCTGCTAAAATGCCCTAATATAAGACATAGGTCTATCACATGCATCTTGCTAAATTCCATGTTTGAAATAAACTGGGCAGGTTTAAATTTCCATATAACCCTGTAATTTCGACAATTCCTGGCAGTGGTATACATAGTAGGTACTGCTGTACTCCTGAGATGCAGCTGATCACAATTTCTTTTTTTACTGCAGTAGCATACATGAGCTATATGAAATACACAGGAGAAATGCAAGCAATAGTTTTTGGGGGAAATGTGTCAAAATATCCCATGGTAAATGCTCTGATGTGTCCACCTTTGTATGGTGGACTTGGTTTATTTGTATTCTACAAAGGTTACAGTTCCTTCATGCTAAATTCTGAAAATGTCTAGAATCGAAACATTAATGTACTCCTTGTAATATATGACGTATAAATGCCTAAATAGATGAACATCCTAGGTTTATCAGGTTACTTCATTATTTTCAGGTATTGTGCTGCAGCTGCAGTATGTTTGTGCAAATGATTATAGGCACAACTGTGACAAAAATTTATTTTTCACTTTTTAAATTGTGTATATATACATATTTTGGATGTACTTTAGTAAAGGCATCCTAAGTATACCTTTAATTTATTTATTTTGAACCTGCTCTTTAAGCAAAGATTGTATGATTAAGAGGCAATAATGTTTTTTTCCTATAGCTAAAATAAAATTAAATAAGCCACACTTTGTTTTTGAAGAACAACACCAGTCCATTACTGAATGAGGTCTTTACTAAACATACAAAACAGACTTTTGACAGAAAAAAATAAACTGCTTAATTTACAGATTTTTTTCACAGTAATAAATATAAATAAATGTACATATAATACTGCCTAGTACAATATTTATTATGTTTATAAAAAATAAAAACAATTCAAATTAACTTGTGCTATCCTATAAACCTACAAACAAGGTTCAGGTACAAAATCCACAATTTTAAAATTCGTATGATTTCAATGTGATACAAAAGTCCGAGAGGCCACAGTGGTAAACTTTCTAAAAAAAAAAAGTATCATATTTCTACTTAACTGTTTGCATCCCAAAAAAATAAAGTACAGTTTAGTGATTCTTTATGTGTAGAAATAAGAGGCAGACATTAAGTAAAAAAATAAAGCGTTTCTAGTCTGCAGATCTGAAGAATACAATCACAGTATGGAACGGTTTAATAAATTGTCTGCACCAACATGACAAAGCACTCTCTTGCTGTCCATGTTTTGACTTTTAATATCTTTTAGCCATGTTTCAATGACCTGACCCTCTACGAGTAAACATAACATGGCAACCATGCACTCCTTGTTTGTTGCTTGATTGCAATATGGAATTGTTGTTGTTTTTTTTTTTTATACAATGTTATTGGATATAAATAAGTAGAAAAGGCCATCTCTATGGTTTACGGTCTCTTCACAGTTTTATTATTTTTATTAAACAAGTCTGTCTGCAATTGCTTAATATGGTTAATGGTTAACAGTTATCTCCCATTTGCAAACTCTCCCTGTTAGTAACACAAAGGAATAATGTTTATTGGAAAAATGAATAGTGAATTGTATAATTCAATTGAAGACATTACACAGTATATTAAGTGCATTTTATGCATGCAGTTGGTCTGATTGAGCATCATCTAAATAACCAAATGCAATTCACACTAGTGCTCCAAACAAACATCAATATGTTATAAGCAGGTCGAAACCTACTGGCTGTGCTGTCATGGAAGCTCCACAACGGTGCACAAGAGAAGCCGTCTAGACTCTGGTTACACCTTCATAAACTGTTATAAGCAAAGGTAGTTTAGAAGTAGTGTTGGCTACCTGAATAAGGTACAGCTATCTGTATTCATAACATTGAAGACACTAACATTCAGACATATGTATACCTGGAACATGTTTTGACTTATTAGGTTTGTGTACTGCTCTCTATTCACGTGTGAAGAGCCAAATAGCCAGCAGCGACAGTAGAAGATTGATTTTTGTTAAAAATAAATAAATAAACCTTAACCAATGTAAATCATGATATGGGGTATTGGTTGTATGTTTTCTAAATCAATAGCCTTCTTTATTGTTCATGTGTACAATCTCATTAATTATAGAAAATAAACCAAAACATTGGAAGAAGAGACATCTTTTTAAAGTTAAGCGATAATTAATTTCCCTGATGTGTTTTGAGAAATTCGGAAATGTGCACATTTTGAGAAATTAGGAATGTTCATTAAAGTGATGGGCACTTTTATGTTAAACGAACACTCCAAAAAAACATAAAGCACTTTATGTATGTGGAATCTGTGTTTTTTGACCATTAATAAAAGTGCTGATTTCAAAAGAAATCAGCACTTTTGTAACTTGGGGGAAGAAAGACCTGAAATAGCCAGAGGAGGTTTTTTTTGTTGCTTCTATTAGCTCCACAGAGCTAACAGAAGTTCTAGGCATGCCATGCCCCATCTCAAAAATCTGTACTATAGCTAATTAAGAAGCATTAGGAAATTGTGATTGCATGCATAGAGCCTTTTCCATAGGAAGCCTATGATTGGAGTAAGGTGAAAGTCTGTGCTTGGGAAAAAGTAGAGAGCAAGCAATGGCTGCAGAAAGCTGTTTTTCATATGTCGCCAAAGAAAATATGCAGAGCACAAAAATTTACATGCATATTTTCTTGGGGGTATATCTATTAAATAGGTAAAAAAAAAAGTTGCAATGGAGTGTTCCTTTAATGGGATCCTGCTGGCTGAAGTAGAACACGAGGAGGAGTAAAAACACCTCTTTGGCACCTACTTAAAAAAGACTTAAGTAGTAAGATTAAATGGACACAGCCACCCTTTTCATGTATTTCACAAGATGTTGTGTTTAGTGTTAATTCAGCTGATGTTCCAAGGAGTGGATTCATAAAAAAAATATATATTTTTATCCTGTACTTGCAACTGCAATGTGTTTTTTTTTTTTTTTTTTTTTTAACCTTTAAGAGTTATAACTGTACTTAAAACAGCCAAACACCAAACCAAGTAGCATTTAATCATGGCAGCTTGCCTATGCATATTTTGTGTAGTGTTTGCTTACTACCTTCCAATTATTATATATAAGTTGGGGCATTCTTCCCAATGTCCTGGTGTTTGTTACCCTGAATTTCTATGATTAAATATGTATTGAGATACAGTGCATTAGGCAGTTACGTTCCTCATTGCATACTTTAAAGTATGGTATACACATGAACAATGCACAAACTTTTGGCCTATTTAAAATGTTTGCCATTTTAATGGGTCACTAATAAAATATTTTATTTTCTTTCATTGGAGCAGGTATCCCAGCTCTAGTCAACAACAGACACTTCTTCCCTGTACCGATGATGTTGCCTTCCTACTTCCATGCCTTGAAATACTTCCCTCTCACTATCTGCAAAGGTTCTGCCACCCTAATTAAGACCATGTATCTTTCTGACTGTTCTCACAGCTTGCTGCTGCTGAAGATGTTTTGCATAGAGGTAGTAATCCAATGTGTACACTATTCTGTTTAGCTAATATGGTAGAGATTTCACATTAGAGGGAACTCTCTTACCTGTTTACTTGTATGGTTGTGTTACACTCAAAACAGGAAACACCATGCAATGGCATCAAAATAATATCTTCTAGATCTAGACTCATTGTAAAATTTAACATAAAACACAACCCTTGTTTGTAAAATGTGAGGAAAGGGGGCTGTCACTTTAAAATCCTAAATCATACCTGTCATTCAGCTCTATAATGTTTTGTAATTTAAGACCCTGTTAATTTAAAAAAAAAAAGCAGAGGTTTTATGTTATCAATGCTTGATACATTCATAATAATCTTGTCTCTCTAATATTAACTATACATTACCTGAACATAATTGCCCTGAAGGTTCAGGGTTCTGTGCCAACAAAGTAGCATAAAAAAACAGTCCAGTTTTATTGATTTCGGTTGTGGTCCTTTTATCTGAAGCATGTCCAATGTAGGGCTCAGAATTCAGTAATCATGTAGTCACATACATCACCATCAGCTGGTGAGGAAGGATTTTTTCAGTAGTGCACTCTATCTAATCCTCAGCAGGATATATATAAATAGTTCTTAAATTGACAAAGAAACAAACAAACAAATTTTGTTGAAATTCAAGAGACATATTCACCTTGAACTGACCAGTGTGTTCACAAATCAATGTTTGTGAAATGAAGTTTAATACAGTGTTGCTCTGAAAAGTTGTAATGACAGAACTGCCAACGTAAATCAGTTGTTTGTGTAAACAGGATATTTTGTCTTGCACACGAGCATTGAATGTTGATTGATGAATGTTTTGGACATCAAAAATTTGGCAAATCCACAAGAATGAGTCATAATATTTTAGGTGAACACACCGTGTGTCACTTTTGGTATATCCCTAAAGCTAGCCTGCAGCCATAAGGATCATGTATTAACAGGATTCAGTTCTGGGAGCATAGAGTTCTTGGTCCATAGACATGTAGTTATGGGGTCTCTGGTTCCCGTAGCAGGTGTCTTAGAGAAGGGCGATGGGCTTATTGCCAGGTCCTGTCACACACTGAGAAGGTGGCACATTGTCCAGCTTGGCATAAGTGGTATATAGACTGGTGACTTGAAAGTCCGAGAATGACTGGTCACTACTGTTGGACACAGGTGTTAGACCAATGGTTCCCAAGTCACAGTCTGATAGCTGCAGAGGAGAATTGGTGAAGGCACCCAAAGTGTCCAGATTGAAACTCTCATCCTTTATTTCTTCCCATATATTTCCTAGAAGAAGGTTATCCAATATGATTAGAAGTATGATAATGGTTTACATACAATGTGTAATAATTAAATGAATGGAAGTGAGATAGTAAGATTGCATCTAATGAATATGAATGAATACAAATACTGTAATGTGTACATTTAAAGTAACAGTGAAAAATACATTTTAAACTACATCACGTTGCACTATTTGGAAGGCTGTTCACAGACTGGGTGCTGTATAATGCTTGACAATGAAAATGTAAAGTCAGATGTTCAGTTTAGCAACCCTTTTAGGAATAATGCGTGTAAAGCATGCACACAACAATGGCTCTAAATCAGTGTTCTTCAACCCAGTCCTCATGGACTGGTTTTATCAGTATCTCCATTGGAATAAAATAGGGAAATACATAAATCCTGGACTGTTTGTGGTCCATGAGGACTGGGTTGGAGAACACTGCTTTAAATGATAAGATAAAAGAGGAAAATGTGAGGCATGTGATGCTATTTTGCTTTAAAGCTATGGAGCAATAGAAAGTGGACTAAATTACTTCCATTTGTTTTTTAATGAACTACATGACACACACAATAGGATTGATACAAACTGTTCACAAATTTTACCTTGTAGAGCAAAGTCCATAATACTTGGGTCCAGACAATCCACCTCTGTGTTCACATCCGAGTTAAGGTTGAGGAAGTCAGATACAGCCCTGCTCATGATGTGCTGGTGCATTGGGCTATGAGTCATGTCTGGCACTGTGTGGATTGGAGGGCTCTGGGCTGGAGCTGGAGAACTTGATGCTATTCTGGACTGAGTTTGGATGTGATGATGTAGTGGAATGGACTGTAAGGACAATGTCATGATAGGATGTGGGTGGAGCTGGGCCATGGGAATCCTCCCGGGAATATTCGCCATGTTTGACATTGGTGGTAAGTCCAATTCCGTTAATTTGCTTGGAGCTTTGCAGTTCTCTGGCCTGTCCATAATCAGTTTGTCAAGCTCATCTAGAAAGAAAAATATGGCAAAATAATTTTTTGTGACTGGAACAAGTCTGTAGAGAGACGTGACCAATAGTTTATATCAATGATAGTTAGAACTGCTCTAAAATCATCTAAACGTTAATGATGGGAACACATTATTTTTTATTCAAACATCAGTGGGCTGAAGGTCGGGATTCACAATATTTTACTGGGAGCTATGAAATTCTAAATAGGTCTTGTGGGAAAGAAAACATTCAAAACATTAATTACATCTTTCTAGCTGCTTGGGGTCCACCAGCACATCATCCACTAATAATGGTCTATTACCTGGATTTGCCATGCTTCTACGGATGGCAGGCAGATCCTTCCTTTTCCATTTCTGCATCTCCTCTTCCATCTTATCAATCTTGGCTGGATTCAGAGCCCAAAGACAACCTTTACGTGAGGACCCACTAAGTTTATTCTCTACCTTTTCAAAGCATTTGTTCAAAGACAGATTGTGTCGAACTGAGTTCTTCCAACCATCTGGAGCCGTCTGGAAAAAGATGAGACCAACAGCTTTGACCACTTTCATGAATGCCATAATAATGATCGATTAGAACACTATGTCAGTTTGTGTTTCAACTCAAACATAACATTAAGCATATTAATCTAAAACACCAATGGATTTTAGATGTGGCATAATTTTTTCAGATTGGAAGTAATTTTATTTGCTGTGGTATATCAGGTTTTATCTTAAATCTATGCTTCAATCATAACAGAATATTTCTAGATTAAGAAGAAGAAACCAAAAATAACTGACATTTCACTGGTGCGGGAGTCAAATAAAATGGTGAAAATGCCCTCAGTGACAGTCTAACATTCTAAGGAGGTGAGAGACATCCTTCAGCATGCCAGCCTGCCTCATGCCAATAGGCATCTATTACGATTTAAAAAACAAAAACATTCTAGATTACCTTAAAATAAGGAAAATGTTCCTTCATGAAGCTGTATATCTCGCTCACAGGTAGACTGCCAGTCTTGCTGTTCTTCAAGGCCATAGCAATAAGGCAACTGTAATAGAAAAGCAGGTTAAATAAAAGTGCATAGTGAGTTGTTAGTAGCAATGACAGGCTTACATTCTGACACACTTTCACTTGAAGAGTTAGATACCTGTATGAGTAGATGGGTTTGGGGTAGTTCTTGGGGTGTATGTCCTGGGTAGAGTGAGCCGCCAGGCGTGGCTGTGAGTACGGAGACTGTGTCGTGTAGGAGTTACTGTATAAACCGGCTGGAGAACACTGGAATCAACCACATTCAGAGTCTGAGGTTAGCTGGAAATCCTGCATTACTCTCTATCCCCGTTAAAACCTCACATTACTTGATCACCAATGTTACCTCACTTTAGAACATGCTCATGACCATACCGGTGTTTTATACAACACCACTGCCAATTCTGCACCCCAGCAACGCTGCTCTTCCTTACATTTTTCTCATATTTACAAACTGCTCATTAATACATTAGAGTATCACATTATTTCTTAAATGGACACTTCAAAAAAAAAATTTAAATCACTACTTAGTATGCCCCAATGAAAACATACCTGCCTATAATTATGCATTTGTTAATTTGGGGTATTTCTAAAAGTAGCTAGCAAAACCTGCAGTTCTCTTGCCTGCAGCCTTTGAACACCCCACGCCCTCCTCTTCTGACCCCGCCCAGACTTTCAATGAGAAGTCTTTGCAAGGCATGTGCTCTGGGCAATTGCTGCCTCTTGAGTTTAGCTCCACTGAGCTAGCCAAACCAGGAAGTACAATGACCTAGTGTCTGATAGAAAACCAGGGTATGTAATCAGGTTAATTTATAAACTGCCAATTTCTATTGAAATCTGCGCTTTTTTTTTTATTTAAAAAAAGGACACACTCTTTATACATTAAGCACTTCAGTAAGCTAAAATGCTAAAGAGGTCTGGAGTGATTTAAAGTCCTAAGCAAGACACAAGCCATTTTAAAGAGAAAAGCAAACAATATCCAGTGCTAAAAATGAAAACTGATTCGAGGGGCGGATTAGTGCAAATTGAACATAATCAGTAAGCTAGAAATGCTTCTTCAATAATGACTTGGAAATAACATATGTAAGGTTTACACAGAAGGCTATCTGGCTCAAACATTAAGCTGCTACCTGGATATAAATTTCATCCTGACTCCAGTGTATATCAGTCTATTAGTATATTACATTCTTTTGCTTTAAAGGTACACTCCAAGAAGCATAATTACTACAATGTACTGTTGTGGTTATGGTGCAAAGGGCACCCTGGTGCTACCCAATGTAAGTAATCAAACTATTTAAAAAACAGTTTGACAACTTATCTGGGGTCTGCCAGATGCCAGGCACTTCCTACACTGAGCAACCATTAGCTAATCTCTAATTAAAACGCTAAGCGGTTCAATTGATCTCTCTCAGCCAATAAGCTAAGCCTGGCACTGCTGGACCCCAGGTAAGTTGTCAAACTGTGAGCAAATAGTTTGAATATTTATGCTGTAGTGGTTAAGGTGCTTGGAATTTTCTTTTAACTGGTTGTTTATAAGCTTAACAAATGTGGAAAAAGTATGGTACCTGTTGGGATTCCTGAGAAAGTGCATAGATTTGATGAGTATGGGACTGGTACATAGATTGCTGAGACTGCAGACTTGGAGACAAATGTCCAGCCATATTATACTGGCTAATCTGATGATAAGGAAGTAAAGACATAATGATAAAGTTGCAGAATAACAAAAGGCATCTTTATTCACATGCAGTGGTGTATCCTGGTTTTGTGCTGCCCTAGGCAGGACAAAACTCAGGCGCCCCCCCTCCCCCCGCGCCCCCCTCCTCCCGCGCCACCCCCACCCAACCTTTCCCCCCGCCCCGCATACTAAATACACACACACACATTCACTGACAGATACGCATACACTAGCTAACAGAAACACACACACACTAACAGACACACTCACACTCAGTAACAGACAAACACACTCACTAACAGACACACACTAACAGACACACACTCACTCACTAGCAGACACACACACTCACTAACATACACACTCACTAACATACACACACAGTCAGACACACACAGTCAGACACACACAGTCAGACACAGACACACACACTAACAGACACAGACACAAACACTAACAGACACACACACTAACAGACACACACTCACTAACATACACACTCACTAACATACACACACAGTCAGACACACACACACACACTAACAGACACAGACACACACACTAACAGACACACACTCACTAGCAGACACACACACTCACACAGTCAGACACAGACACACACACTAACAGACACAGACACAAACACTAACAGACACAAACACTAACAGACACACACACTTACAGACACACACACTCACTAACATACACACTCACTAACATACACACAAAGTCAGACACACACACACACACACTAACAGACACAGACACACACACTAACAGACACACACACTGACACACACACACACACACTAACAGACACAGACACACACTAACAGACACACACACTAACAGACACAGACACACACTCACCCACCCACATTAACACATTTTTTTAAAATTTATTTTTAACACTTTTTTAAATTTATTTTTAACACTTTTTTTTTTTATTTATTTTTAACACATTTTTTTTTAAATTTATTTTTAATACATTTTTTTATATTTATTTTTAACACATTTTTTTATATTTATTTTTAACACGTTTTTTTTATATTTATTTTTAACACATTTTTTTATATTTATTTTTAACACTTTTTTATATTTATTTTTAACACGTTTTTTTTTTTAATTAACACCCCCCCCCCCCCAGCCTCCTTACCTTTGGGAATGCTGGGGAGGGGGGGTGTCTCTTCTTCCCTGGTGGTCCAGTGGCTGCTGGGCGATCGGGCGGCACTGCCTGCCTGGCTGGCTGGCGGGCGGGCGGGCGGCCGGCCGGCCGGCGAGGGAGCACTTCCCCTGAGCTGTCTGCTCAGCTCCCTCGCGCGCCTCAGAGTGAGGCTGGGAGCCGGAATATGACGTCATATTCCGGCTCCGCCTCTGACCCTCACTCTGCGGCTGGCGAGGGAGCTGAGCAGACAGCTCAGGGGAAGTGCTCCCTCGCCGGCCGCCCGCCCGCCCGCCCGCCCGCCAGGCAGGCAGTGCCGCCCGATCGCCCAGCAGCCCGCCGGCATGTCTGTTAGCCGCAAGGCTAACAAGACATTTGCCTTGGGCA
The DNA here is from genome assembly GCF_036172605.1 of Pelobates fuscus. Lineage (NCBI taxonomy): Eukaryota > Metazoa > Chordata > Amphibia > Anura > Pelobatidae > Pelobates > Pelobates fuscus. The sequence continues at coordinate 171,103,986 of NC_086321.1, read as the reverse complement.
TTTGGGGGCGGCTTTTTTGCCGCCCCCTGGAAAATGCCGCCCAAGGCAAATGCCTTGTTTGCCTCGCGGCTAATACGCCCCTGTTCACATGTTGTGGTTATTTTTCATTCCCCCCTTTTTAATGATTTACCGTGGATCCATGAGATGTCATAGTGTTCAGACCCATAATCCCTTGTTGCATGCTTACTGGTACGTGAATCATGGCACCAGGAGAGTGGACATTGCTTGATATATGATGACCTATGAACAGGAAAACATGTTAATGTACAAATCAATAAGGTACACATAAATAGTATATATATATATATATATATACATATATATATATATATATATATACACACATAGTTTTACACATGCCAAGCATTTCTCTAAAACACATCTTTATTTACCAACTACGTTTTTAACATTTTAACATACAAAACTCAGCAATAGTGTTCTCACAAAGCCATAGATTACATCCAATGTCCATCTACGTGTTTTGTACTTCATCTTGATAAATATGAAACCCGCAGACAGATATTGGATATAACCCATGGCTTGTGGGATCAGATTTGCTGAGTTTTGATTGCTGACATTTAAACTCATAATTGGAAAATAACGACATTTGTTTTAAAGGAATTCTTGGCAAGACTAACAGAGGATCACTGCTTGCTCATATTTATGTTTGTTACACATGAGATGGATTGTCCTGGTAAAGCATCTGAGACTGCGAGCACTTTATTTACTACACTCTCATGTAACACCAGGGAGACTGGCTATTGTGTAAGCAGCAAGCATAGAGGCGCTATGATACAGGGAAGTTTGGTAGCATTGTTTTAATAATGTACAATTGTACAACCACATGCTACAAAAAATGAGATATATAAAATCAATGTGATAAGTAGTTTTCAGAAGCTCACTGCTTTAGCTATGGTCTCTGTTTTTGAATTTACCATAAACCAGCGGGTATTTATTTTCGATTAACTTCTAGCCTGTATGAGCCACAGAACTCACCTTGCTGGTCCATTACTGAGTTCTCTGATGTGAGGCTGTAGTTCATTCTTCCACTTGTCATCTGCTGCAACCTGGGGACATCTACAGAAGTCAGCCATGACAGTGATTGCAGGTCATTGGGAAGATCGTCCCCTCGTATTTGGGTGGGGTCTGTCGTCATTAGTCTGTGGGGAGAAACATGGCAGGTCATTGAGGATCTAGTCTACTGTTTTAAGGTTGTCCCATATTTATTGATAGCAGATGGAATGTCACTTTAGGTTTCAAGCCCTTCTCTGTCAAAATATTATTGACATGCGTTTTGAGATCTACCAGCATTATTTTGAGATCTACCAGGTTATATCTTCCCATTATTCTACAATGTTAAAAATACTTATAAAGGGCAGTAGTTTTACAGAACAATAGTAGTTTGACTGCTACCAATCAATGTATAATTGTGCATTAATAATTCTAGGAGTACTCGTTATATAATAGAAGTCAAGATGAATGCTTCTGTTATATTTTCCTTGTTTGTTTAAGGCAGTGAGTGTTGCCAACAAATTATATTGTTTACAATGTTATCTATTGTTGTAACCATGGAACATTTGGGTTTGTGCAACATAGCTGTTTGTACAGACTAGTGTTATTTATATTGCTATTTAAAAATTAATAATATATTGTACAATTGGCAGATACATGCACTTTTACATGTGACAATACAAGGGCCTCTAGTCAAAAAGGAGAAGCCATTCAGTTTTTGAGCCCTAATGTGTTGATTGATAATATTGGTACTTAAAATGTTTGTGAAGTAATTTTGCAAGATGCATAGCCATGTCTGCAGATTTTGTAAAACTATATTTTCTGTGATAGCTGGCCTTCATTTAGATCAGTGGTACTTAATCACTGGGTTAGTACTAAAAATTCTATGTTCGTGTGTCCATATTGCTTGGAACATTTCAATCCATGTTAATCCTGGTCCCCCGGTGTCTGTTCACAAATGTTTGAATGTAGCATCACTGTTTTTATGATGCAATGGAAACCTTCGACATAATGATAGCAGTCTAGTGAAAGTTATTTTATTATTTATTATATTAACATGGTTCCCCAAGCTAATAGATACAGATCATCTATGTCACAAAATGTTGAAGAACGACTAATTCTAGGATTAATTTATGTATATTAAATAGCAATGATCTTATTGGTTTCACATGGAAATTCAAGCAAATCACATTTTTTTTATATCTAGAGACTACTATGATATAGTAGAACAATTAATCAAAGAAATATTTTTTTAGTTTTTTTCTACATTTTGTTAATATGTATTTTGGGGGGGAAATGCTGAAGTATGACAATAATGCCCTGTAAGGAACACAACAAATAATACATGTGGGGCATTCCACACTCAATGTCTGCAGAAAAGAGTAACTTGTTGTTTCTAAAAATTCTGGTTAATGAATAGAAAAATAATGGAGAGCACATTATAAGACTTGTCCAGTGAATCATATGTACTCAAAATGAAAAGACTGACACGTTGATCCACTCTTTTTAATGCTTAAATCTGCTTCAATATTAAAGCATGAGTGCTCTTTCTTTCTTTCTCTCGTTCTCTCTCTCTCTCTCTCTTTATTATGTTTTAGTAAGCATTAAACTAGCTGTAACATAAATGTGCATGTATATATGTGTAACTGGTTACATATTAGTTGTGGCAGCTGCACATATTAATATTGTAAAAATCAAATGCAATCAAAATGTGTTTTTCCATTTTAATTATATTTTTGTTTCCACAATCCAATTCACATTTTCCTTTCTCAACCATGAACTCATCAAGATATTTCTGCGTGTATATATATATATATATATATATATATATATATATATATTTTATCTGCATTCTATGCACCTGCTACTGCAGTCAAACAGTCCGCAGTGTCTATGTCTTATACAATGCCCCTTTCTTAATTTGTAGGGTGAAGCACTGTAATGACAGGAAGAAAGGGCCCAGCTGACCCCTATTCCATCTCTCCCATTGGCTCAATCATAAACAAACAAGATCAAACACCATCATTTGAAAGCTGGACAGACCTAGCAGGCTTGCAACAGTTGGTTCTGTTATTGAAAGACGATTGCTCCATTGTGTCTACAAACGGCTAGAGCTGGCTGGCACGTGTCTCTATTGTTTTTTGGCTTAATTGTTTTTTTTTTCTTTTTCTTCACCCTCCTCCATACACACCCCCTCTTTTCCCTGCCCCTATTTGCAGACCCTGCATTAATTTATCCGAATGACAGGAGACAAGCAACGTACAAAAAAAGTGCCATCTGCCACTCGCCTGGTGTCTACTGGCCTGAAAGGCCTAGTTCAGAATTTGGTTTAAACAAATGGAACGATCATATTGGGGGTGTTAAGAGTCAAATCCTCATCGTACACCTCCTGTCATCGGTCATTCCCCTAGCAAAAGTCTTTAAATGAAAGTGCTTAAACAGTCCATTTAGATCGGTGGATAACTTTGTAACTTTTGCTTGTAAAATCATCTATTCAAGAGGGATATTTATATTATTGTCAAAATAAAGCAAACTGTTAATATGTTCCTTTGTTCTGCTACAAGTTGGTATTTTGCATATCTTTAGGACAACTATGCAGATAATCACATTGGTTAAGATTATGCATCCTCATACAACTAAAATATTTTTTTTATCAGAAACTGGATCGTAATGGAATATAGTCTCCGTATCTGTGAACAAAATGTATACAGCTACTAATACATATATTGTGCAATAATGCCAAATTAGGAACCTTTATCCTGAATGAACAGGAACTCATTACTTGATTTTGGAATTATTTTATGTCAGCTGATTATCACCTCAATCACTGATGCAGCAACTTTGTATATATTTATATTGGGTGGTTTATGCCATATGTTTTATACTGTGTTAGTTTATTTGCAGCATAGTAGACACATTCCTGGTGAACGATTTAATATTGACATTACATATATATAAATAAAAAAACATTATTTTGAATATGTTAACTATGCTTATATGAATCAGTAGCTGGTTGCACAGCTGAGTGGCTGAATGTGACCTTAACAGCTTTTCTCTGTTGACCTTGCCAGATAGTTTCTCATGTTTGATTAGCATTATTCCTAAATTAATTGAAAGATTTTGGGGTTTTGAGAAATGCGTTTTGGTATTTTGTTAGTATGCCTCTACTGCTGCCTTGTGCTATGATATTATACTGTTGAACAAAATGCTTAAACAATATGAATGAACATTTCAACTCCAAAATAATCAGATTAATAAATTCTAAATAAAATAAATAAATAGAGACACTACTGTGGCACTGACCGAGAAAAACCCGTTATGTGGAAGCCCCTGTAGAAAAGCAATGATTCCATGCTTTCCTATAGGGAAACTTAGATGCACTTGTGGCACATGCACATTAGGTACCCAATGCTCCTCTAGGAAGAGCATTGGAATGGGCCATCGTGGAAGGGGCCATGCCATGAAGGAGGCAGTAAAAATCCTACACATTAGGGATTATCTAACTACAGACACTAAAACGGTAAGAACACAGATTCTTAATGGTCTGAAGGCACGCAATAAACTCTATGTAAAAAAGAATTACCTTTTGAAGTGATCAACCACAATTTTCTTCCTGATTGACTTTGAACTTTAGTTCTTTAGTTTAGCATTACTATTTATACTTAATCCAGCATATCAGCATTGTAGTAAGTAGTAGTTTGTTATGATCTGCAATACGTATATCATCCAATAGCACATCAATTGAAAAGATACCCTCTAACCTAGAAACCAAAATGACAAATGCACTATATAGACAAAAGTATTGGTACACCTGACCATTACACCAACAGGGACTTTTATGACATCCCGTTCTAAATACATAAACATTCATTTGTAGTTAATCCTCCCTTTGCAGCCAAAACAGCTTCCACTCTTCTGTGAGGCTTTCCACAAGGTTTTGGAGTGTTTCTGTTTGAATATTTGCCCATTAATGCAGTAGAGCATTTGCGTGGTCAGGCACTGCTGCTGGACAAGAAGGCCTGGCTCGCAATCTTTTCTAGTTCACTCCAATGGTTGAGGGGCTTGGTGCAGGCCAGTCAAGTTCTTCCACGCACAACTCACCCAACCATGACTTTAGGTACCTCGCCTTGTGCACTAGGGCACAGTCATGCTGGAATAGAAAAGGGACTTCCCCAAACTGTTCCCACAAAGCATAGCATTGCCCATGTCTTGGTATGCTGAAGCATTTTGATTTCTCTTCACTGGAAGCCCATTCCGTGACAAACAGCTCCATACCATTATCAGTCCTCCACCAAACTTTACAGTTGGCACAGTACAGTCAGATAAATAACACTCATTACTTCTACCAAACCCATACTCGCTCATCTGACAGCCAAACAGAGAAGCATGATTGTCAATCCACAGAGCACGTTTCCACTGTTCCAGAGACCAGTGGTGGCTCGCTCCGACGCTTGGCATTGTACTTGGTGATCTGAGGCTTGCATGCAGTTGCTCAGCCATGGAAACCCATTCCATGAAGCTCATGACGCTCAGTTTTTTTGCTGATATTAATGAGAGTGGAAGTCTGGAATCAGCAGTGTTGGGACTTTTACACACCGTAGCCTCAGCACTCCACTTAATTTACTTAGTGGCAGAGTTGCATCTAAACACTTCCCCTTTCCAACAATACCACTTACAGTTGACCATGGAATATCTAGCAGAGATGAAATTTCACAAACTAACTTATTGCAAAGGTGGCATCCTATCACAGTACCATGCTTTATTTCACTGAGCTCTTCAGAACAACCATTTTTTCCCACAAATGTTTGTAAATACAGACTGCATGGTTAGATGCTTGGTTTTACACTCATGTGGCATTGGGTCTTATTGAAACACCTGAATTCAATAATTAAGAGGTGTGTATACAGTGTACAACCTTTTCTGTTGGTCGCAGTACGTAAATGCCAGTGTAGACTTGACTTATACTCTTGAAGCCATGTGATTCAGAATTTAACCCCTTAAGGACACATGACATGTCTGACACGTCATGATTCCCTTTTATTCCAGAAGCTTGGTCCTTAAGGGGTTAAACTTTTGAGTCCTAATTACAGAACGTTAGAACTAACTTGAACATGATAGATCAAAATGTAGCATTCTATGGTTTACTAAGATTTCACATAAAACCACTACCCCATGGCTATTGCACCAAAGTCCAGGGTAAATACATTTAATTAATAAGTCAACATTTTAATTCCGTGTTGCTACACTAGAATATTTTCTTCTTATTTTGTCTAAATTTTATTTTATACTTTCTAGAAACCGTAAGAAAAATGTGGTTCAGTCAAATCAAATTTTCTGAAAATGAAATTCGGTTTAGGACCTTTTGACAATTTGGCATCTCCAAATATTGTCAAACAAATTTTTTTTAGATAAATGGTTTGGACAAAGAAAAAGGGTTCAAAATTGGGCCAGTCAATGTATTGCAAAATATATAGATAATATAAATATTATGTTATGGTAGGCACATTTCCTGCCATTTGGCTTACAGGTCAATTTAGAAAAAGTAACCAAATGAGGTAAAAGGGAGCAGTAAACAAAAATCTATATTTATATATTACATATATTTACTAGAAAAGCTACAATTTCTGGGGAAATTGTGTGAAGTGTTCTTGCCTCCACCAGTAGTCTACAACTGGAGTGGGCGGAGTAACTTATTATTTATTTATATAGCACATTTAATTGCAACGTTGTTGCCCAAAGTGCTTCACAGTTACATTAAAACATACAGTTATAAAAACATTAGCAGGTGTACAAAAGGCCCTGTCTATGACATCACTTGCTGCTCCAGCCTGGCACAGGTCAGAGTATTTTGGCGGTTCCCATCTTCAAACGGTTGTATTTTAAAAACTATACACCCTACAGCGAATAGCTTTATATTGTGAGAATCACAAGACCCAGACCTACATTTTCATGCATAGTATGTCTCTGAAGTATTACAAATGAAGGCACAGTCGCATTTTAGAAATTGCCCTTCAAATTTGAGCTTTGTAGAGTGGGGTTTCAATGAATGTAAATGGACGGCGTGAGCTGCAAACAAATGGTCATATTGTGAAAACTATCAGGACTATGGCTTAGCCGTGGACATTTCTAGTGGCAGCAGGGATAGCTGAACGTTTTGATATAAGATTTGTGTATGAGGGAGTGGTGGCAGTTTAGAAATCATGTCCTGATTTTTCAGCTTTTGCCAGCTCCCACTGTAGTTTTGAACATTTTGCCATTCATTCCTATGGGACCAATTTCGCCACAAGAACGACGATATTTCGAGAACCATTCGGCGAAACGTTCCACAAAGTAATAGCACACCAATCAGGAACAATCCGCACGTTTCGGTATATTACTGTCTATGTAGTGTTAAAACTGTGGGAGGAGTTAGGGTGGTACATTTGGCTATAATAAGAATAATAATATATATGTGAGATAACAGTAAGTGGTCTTGCTATGCAAGAACACTTAATAATAATAATAATATATATGTGAGATAACATTAAGTGGTCTTGCTATGCAAGAACACTTAATTAAATATATAAATATTTTTACTGCTAGTGCTACCCTCTATTGGCCACTTGTCAATTGATCTGTAAATAAAACCAACATGTACTAGCAGCTCCCTAGCCATCAATTATTTTTTTTTCCAATCAACCATTTTTTGGGCGAAAAGGACTGAACTTTCAATCTTGAAGCAAACGAAATTCAGATGAATTTCAGTTTGACCAAAACGAAATCCACAAGTCTAATAATTACTTAATTAATGAGTGGGCTGATTTCACTTTGTACTTTAGATTGTATTTTTTTATCTGTATCTGTGTGTTTTAAAATAATATTTACTGCTCCCATATATAGCATCACATCTCCTGTATTGACCTGTTCGATGAATAATGCAGCGCAATATTTTTGGCAACTGATAACACCAGACAGCAGTATTGAACAAAATTGATATATATATATATATATATATATATCTCAATCACTCAACTTGCATTTGCAAATGGCACCAAGAGAGGTGATTCACTACCTTTTCTATATGCATTATTCACTTCCAACACTGAAATGGTTAATACCTCACTAACAGTACCCCAAATTTGGTGTGACTGTTCCCAGAAGTCTCTGTTCTCCAACAGTTCTCTACAAAGAGGCAAATTCACACAGCCCTTTTTCACTAATTGGGAGCCATTCTCTTAGCCCTGTTCTGTGGGACTGTACTGCACTCCTGCCGTGATCTTCAGGATTGCACAGTCCTGTCATGTGCTGTAGTGACAGGGCAAGTGTAAACAGCACTCATACAAAGTGACAGTTCTATTCTTCCCTACATCAGACTCAATGAAAAAACAAAAACCTGTTATTTGAGCTTTTTTTTTCTCATGAAGCACTGTGATTGTTTGCTGTTGGTATAGTGAACACATTGTCATGTATGCTGAAATAAAAAAGACTGTTCTCTTTTGCAGGCAGGCTGTACTGGACACAATATTCTCAGTTCAGTTAACCATTTGCTGCCTCAATTTAGCAAATTGCCTATGTACAACCATTTTGTGGTCAAATAGATTATATGAATAAATAATTATCCTGTGTGTATATAGGGATGGGTATGGAAAGATTAAAATGGAGGTGTTTTTTTTTGTAGGATTTAATATATTTCAACCATTTGCAATATGAAATAGGGATTGGAGTATTTGACCCTCTTCTATGTGTATATATTTGTTTTATAATAACAACCACTGCCATGAGGAGGGGGAGCCACAAACAATGGGGGTAATGCATGCAGAGTATTTCTGGGGCAAAGCTCTCAGCAGAAACATTCCACTGGTTCCTAAGGCAACTGCTCCACTTTTAGAACATGAAGTGTAATTCTGGGGTGAAATGCTAACAGTGCAGCAGTCACCATGGAAACCTAATGAATGCTTCTGCTGATTGCTACACTTTGAACATTTTGCCGTACAGTTTTTCTTTGTAATCAACCTACTGTGTTTTTAAATATGTCCAGTTGTCATGATATAGTTTAACGAGGTATATGTTGTGATACGTTTGTGAACAGTTCTTTTTATAACTCATTTTTTAGATTTTTATATTGTGTTCGTTATGTATTCCCAGATATGCATTAAAATGATATTGGGACTCCAAAGAGGCTTGGAACATCTAAGGGTATTTGTAACATTTGTTGCAAGATCTATTTAGGCACAGCATCAAGGAACAGGGAATTTTTTAGCACAATAAGAAGAATGTGTCTCTTTCAGAAAGGAGGTGATGCAGAAAAAAATTGAGGGGGTTAAAGTAAACATTTGCCTGGAGAGCATGCTAAAGAGGTAGTGGGGGGAGTCTGAAGGGTAGTTATATGCAAGACCACACATAATCTTCCCATAGTGATCTCCAATTAAACTGTTCACTTGTTAGAAATTTAGAGAAAGCAGGCATTAAGTTTTACATTTAGAAGGTTCATGTTACATTGCTTATTAACGAAGTGCTACATTTCCAAAAGGGATATAAAAAATCTCTGCCTTTCCATAGCACTAGCAGAGAATTATTTAAAATATATATATATATTTTTTAAACAAAGAAGGATTAGTTAGCTTGTTCACTTATTTTCAAGTATTGACTTGCACCAAATCAAGAGTAGGGGACTGTAACGGCCAGGGCAGCTTAATGTGACTTTAGCTGCTGTCATGTTTGCTTCTCTCCCTATACATTTAGCTGATGTCATGTTTGTTTCTCTCCCTATACATTTAGCTGATGTCATGTTTGTTTCTCTCCCTATACATTTAGCTGATGTCATGTTTGTTTCTCTCCCTATACATTTAGCTGATGTCATGTTTGTTTCTCTCCCTATACATTTAGCTGATGTCATGTTTGTTTCTCTCCCTATACATTTAGCTGATGTCATGTTTGTTTCTCTCCCTATACATTTAGCTGATGTCATGTTTGTTTCTCTCCCTATACATTTAGCTGATGTCATGTTTGTTTCTCTCCCTATACATTTAGCTGATGTCATGTTTGTTTCTCTCCCTATACATTTAGATGATGTCATGTTTGTTTCTCTCCCTATACATTTAGATGATGTCATGTTTGTTTCTCTCCCTATACATTTAGATGATGTCATGTTTGTTTCTCTCCCTATACATTTAGCTGATGTCATGTTTGTTTCTCTCCCTATACATTTAGCTGATGTCATGTTTGTTTCTCTCCCTATACATTTAGCTGATGTCATGTTTGTTTCTCTCCCTATACATTTAGATGATGTCATGTTTGCTTCTCTCCCTATACATTTAGATGATGTCATGTTTGTTTCTCTCCCTATACATTTAGCTGATGTCATGTTTGTTTCTCTCCCTATACATTTAGATGATGTCATGTTTGTTTCTCTCCCTATACATTTAGCTGATGCCATGTTTGTTTCTCTCCCTATTCATTTAGATGATGTCATGTTTGCTTCTCTCCCTATACATTTAGATGATGTCATGTTTGTTTCTCTCCCTATACATTTAGCTGATGTCATATTTGTTTCTCTCCCTATTCATTTAGATGATGTCATGTTTGCTTCTCTCCCTATACATTTAGATGATGTCATATTTGTTTCTCTCCCTATTCATTTAGATGATGTCATGTTTGCTTCTCTCCCTATACATCTAGATGATGTCATATTTGTTTCTCTCCCTATTCATTTAGATGATGTCATGTTTGCTTCTCTCCCTATACATCTAGATGATGTCATGTTTGCTTCTCTCCCTATACATTTAGATGATGTCATGTTTGTTTCTTGGATCTTGTAAATAGCATATGTGTGTGCCAGCATTAAGCCATGTGAATTGACATTATCTGACTTTGAAAATGTTCGACTTTTGGGGATATATTTCTACATCTTGTTAACCTGCCCCTGTGCAAAACTTGTATAGCTATTGCAACATGGTCATTGGTAGAACATTTTATCAACTTTAGCTACCTAATTTATTAAGGGCCTGATGAGAACCTGTCACATCTCAGTTGGTGATATAACATTTTTTACTCACCACAGTAAATATGTATTAATCTTTTTTCTTTAATGAATTGTGCAGCCGAGTAAATTTTAAAAAAAAATCAAAAGTTGAAAAATGCCACATGCGAGCACTGTCCCCTGTGCCTTGACAGTTTCACATATGAGGTGCATTATTTTAGGTTACAAATATACAATCAATAACCAACATTTGTTGGACTGTTATCTGAAACGTCCTCTATACATATTGCACTTATAGGCACCATGGAAATGTTAAATGAACTTACATTCTGTATTTAGAAAACATAAATATTTTATTTAAATAAATAAATAATGTATAAGGAATTAATAAAATAGTCAGCAACTTAATTTACGTAACTGCTTTTTTTTACAGAAGTTGTGCTAGAGCCATCATGCTATAATTGGATCTGCCTAACCTTTTGTCAGGGGCTAATACATTGTAATTTCTAATTTTAAATGTTCCATCGTCTGTGTCCACAATTACTTGACTGCTATGAGACCATGGTAAAAAGAATAATGTATTGGAATAACCGGAAAATCACAATGAAACATGCTCTTAGAAGCAACATCACCTACCAAAGCCTTCTTCATAACTAAGCACGTGTGTCAATACTGAATTCCCATTTAATCCATGGCATCACACTGTATTGTAATGGAAGGACCACCTTTGTAAAAGGATATATTGGTCTTTAACCACTATGTCTCTTTATAAACACATCTAAGTATTGAGATTAGAATACAGCATGACAGATTAAAGGGGCAGTCTAAGCACCAAAATCATTAAATCTTAAGTGATTTGGAGGCAAAGCATTGCCCCTGCAGCTTTGCAAACTGTGCACTGTTTACATGATGTAATGTCCACACCACTAGGGACTCCAGCTAACATAGATCCAATAATTAAATCTACCTATGTCCAGTGTTGCTGGGTATGTGCATCCAGTAAGAGTGTTCTTTTAACAAAAGAGTTTACAATAAATAATAGAGGTAGGCATATAATGAAGTGCCATTCTAGACCTACCAGTGCAGAATGGCCCCACACGTGGTTCTACTGGACAAATGGCAAATATAGCTAATAAACTACTACCTCAATGTACACGTAAAACAAATCAATAATGGGAAGGCTGCAAATTCCTATAAGAAAAATAAGTAAAAACAAAAGAAGCTCTCTACGTGTGAGGATAAATGTCCCTTTATACTAAGCATAAGAAGGAAAACAAAACTAAACAGCTTGACACATAAATCAAAACACTCAATAACTCAAACTACTATAAAATACATAAGATGTAATGCAGCAGCAGATAAATATACATATATCAACAAATTATCATTCATTTCAATCACTGTACCACAGCCTGGAAAGCACAGAGGCTAAATAAAGGCAAACTGTTCCAGCTGGTTAGTAAAATATTTAATATGAATACAGACTCAGAAGATACAAAAAAATGATCTTAATAAATAAATTTCTAAAATTAGTCATAAAATCTGCTGGTGATTAGGACTAGTTTTACAGGTTGGATACATTAGCCTCCTATATAACTCTTCCATTACAAGAGATAAACTTAAAGGGAAACTCCAGACCCCAAAACAACTTTTATGTATTTTATACTTTTTGGTCTAAATAAGTAGCTGTATTTTCCATTTTCGGTTCTATGTATATCTTTGTTTTACAAAGAAATTTTTTTTTTTGCAGCATTCACCATCTTAACGATACCCCTTCTATACTTTTCTTTACCCTCCATACAAAATTACTTCATTCTTACTGGTTACTGTATTGGGTATGTGATGCCACTCTCTTACTCTTCCTTCCCAAAAGACAATGTGTCTCCAATAACACAGTTGTAATTTCTAGTTGGGTCTGTGGAAGTTGATAGAGCTAACTCAGTTGTAACTAGAAATCTGATAACTGAACTACAAGTGCCATAAACCCTTGCTCTAAGCAGAAGGAAGTTGTGCATATATAGCTTTGAAATCTCTTTAAATAATATTTTTAAAGAGTGCCTTTTTCACAATTATTGCGAATAATTTACATATTTACTCTTTCTGTAAATGCGGGATTCTATCTATTTTTCTACTTATATTGTAAGAAGCATTCTAATTATTTCATGATTGTGTACTAAGTTTCTATTTGTAGAACATTTTGTTCAGTGACACAATTCGTCTAATAAACAATATTTTAAGACAGAGCTTGTGGCAAGAAATATACTATTAAATGATGGAAAGGGTTTAACCCCTTAAGGACACATGACATGTGTGACATGTCATGATTCCCTTTAATTCCAGAAGTTTGGTCCTTAAGGGGTTAAATGAAGTGAGTCATATATAGCTAAGATGGAAACGCTCCTGAATCAGCTTTTGCCTTCTGTCAAATAATTTGCTGTTTGATCAGTTCATCACACTTTACTGTATAGCAATTAATCCTCAAGTTTTTTAATACATACAGTTCTGTTTTAGGAGCCAAGTTTGCATTGAAATCAGAATATTTTCCATTTAATTCCCCCTCCCCTAAGGATGATTGTATAGCTCAGGAAGGGCATGAAGTAGCAAAATGCATACAAAGCATCAAGAGCTTTAGCCTAAGCACCATAACAAGTGCAGCACACTGAAGTGGTTATTGTGCCAGGAGATCTAGGACACCATCCCAGGTTAAGTAATCATACTATTTTCATATGGTCTGATACCTCCCCTGGGCTAGACTATATTGCTAATGCAGACGTCACTACTTCCACTTTAGTGGTTCCAATTCCAACTGTGTTTGGATGGAATTAACAGTCTGTGAGTGTCATTTGATAGTCTCAGCTCATACTTTCCTTTCAAATTGGGATGAACTTGACATCTCTAATGTGGACGAGAAACTTCTGATTTAGATATATCTGAAGAGGAGGCCTGAACAGAGGCACTCAATTCAAAATAACAGCTTGACTACTTACTGTGGGAAGGTGCTGGAGGTCTCATGGCACCATAATCACTACAGGACAGCCACTTACTGGCCCCCTCAAAATATGCAGATTTCCAGAAATTTATACGAGTATTTATTTATTAATATATTTTTTGTGTGTGTGTTGTTGTACATTGTTCGTTCATTGTTATTCAGTTCAATTGCTAAAACCAAGCATTAGGATTTGTTATATTAAACTGTAGGGTGATCCAAAACTTTGTAAGAGCAGAAATGATCAATACAGTGTTCCATCTTGTATGAAAAGCAAAAGTGGCGTTTCCCGCACTCACCATGGAAACCAAAGGTCACTCCAAGCTCCACATTACCCCAAACTCATCTTTATACATATAGGGATCAACTAAAAACATATATGAAGCTACTAATTAAGCAGGTTCTTTACGGAAGTTAGAATTTTAAGTGAATTTTAATTTTAAGGCCAAAATAGCCCAATAGAAACAATCTTTAACTCACGTATGCTTTCAGTTTGGCTACTTTGGCCTAAAATATGAAATTCTCTTTGAATCCACTTTGAATTCTCACTTTAGTGAATAACCCTTTAAACTTATATCTGCTGCAAGCTCATAGCTCAGACATATTATCTAAATGTGGTGGACTAGCCATAAGGTGTTTTCATGGTCCATATAGACACTGCCCGTCATGGAAGATGTGCTACATCATGTGGTTGCAGCAGTAAGCAGGCCCATTCCCATTTCCACAGACGCATGACTAGACACATACTTATCTACAAAGAATTACTTCATGTGAGAATTAGCAGTTATACATAAAACAACTCAGGGACACAAAAAACTGGTCTTCACCATGGAAACCAATGGAATGTTCCTGCTGTGGAATCTGCTTGTATAATTTTGCTCCAGAATTACTGTGTACACGTAACACTAATATTTTCTATTGTTGTGTGCATCTGCAGAACATTTTTGTTGTGATAGTTCGTGAAGTGATTTTTCGGTTCTACAAAATGACCCATGAAATCAGTGGGTCAAATGTTCTCCTAAAATGCCCTTCCTTGTGCTGCAGAGATTACAACAGTGGATTGGGGATTTTTATTACATGCAAGCCATGTATGCGCTGAGCATACTTATGTGAAAGACCTGCTCTGAAGCAGAAGATTAACGGACTCCACAGCAGGGATGGACAGCTGCAGGCCTTTAGCTGCTGTTAGATTATAACTCCTACTATCTCCAGCCAATCACATGAGCTGTATTCCAGCAACAGCTGGATAACCTTTGTCCCCTAGGGATGCCCCAGACCCATGAGGTACCACAATGCTTTTCAAAACGTGGTTTGTGGATAAGTCAGATACATAATATGAATGAAACTTCTGTGATTAAAAAGCACCAAATGTGTAGAGATAAAACAACCATCCAGCAGTTAATTAGGTGAAAAACAGAACATTAGAATTTCAAGCCCTCAGCTTCTGAACAACAGAATTAATTTTCTAAATAAAATTACCACAAACGTACTGTAATCTGAAATGTCAGAGCACCACAATAAAAAGACAGCGCATACAGACAAAATTAAGACTGGGTAAGTTATTTACTAAAGCGTAAATTAGTGTGAATACAAAAATATTTTAAAGTTAATTTACATTTTTAGGTCAAAACATTTGTTTGAGGAAAAAAAAACTTCAAGACTGCTGTGTTTCCAATTCAGAAATGTTGGCCTAAAGTTTGAATTTGATTACTGTACCAGTGATGTATATTTTAGTGCATACACTTGATCACATTCTACAAATAATAGTAGATCAACTGTTAGCCAAAATCTTCATCATTCTTCAAAAACCTAAACACTAACACCAAAACATAAACCATGCAAAACAACACTATTGTATGTATCATGCCTTAAAATTGTTTAACCCAGCTTGCTGCATGCAAAAAAAAGAAAGGTATGCTGGGATTTTTCAAGATAATTATATTTTTACAATTTATTACATTTGCCAATTACACCAATGTTTGTTATATGGTACCTGTATTCTTGATTTGGAGGGTGATGGTTTTGCTCTGATGTTCTTATTATCCCAGACATAATGGCAGAGACGTCACTGTCTATCATCTCCTTTATTTGGGATAACAAGCAAATATTGTATTAATAATACTTCTTATTACTATTCATGTATGTTATAATAAAATGGAAAAATATTGCCCAAACCACCCTTATTTTGTATATATGTTATATATATATATATATATATATATATATATATATATATATATATATATATATATATATATATATATATATATATATATTGCACAATTGTAACAAAAACATGACATATTCCAATTTAAATAGAACAGTGAAAAAGAAAATAGCTTGAAGCACATGCACCTCCATTTTATTTATTTATATTAAAATTATGCAAAGAAAAGTCCAAACCATTTGATGTCTAAATACATCTGTATTTTAAACACTTTAAACACTTTAAAATGGTCAATTACTGTATTTTTTCCCCTGCCCACACAAAAAAAAAGGTGGTAGGCAAAAAGCATCAGTGAAATTACTTAATAAACAGCTATGCATTGTCTTTGTATGTAAATGGGTATTGATATAACTGAAAGCTATACAAACAATAAAAGCTCATATAAGCCTCTAGACAGATGTATATATAGAAACTCACATTAACATATGTGTAGATATATACCCACATTATTACATACAGTATGTGAGTGACTGTGAGTGTAATATTATTATTATTGTGATCACTCTCAGTGTAATAATTCAGTGTATATTAGGAGTGCTGTGCTGTGTGCAGTGGTGGGGGCCGGGTACCTGGCTTGGTTGGGGGAGCACTGTCTGGGTGGGTGCTGGCTGGGTGCTGGCTGATCCTCTCCTCTTTGTAGTGTGTGCTGTCTCTCTGCCCCCAAACCGTTTTTAAATTTCCCTCTCAGGAGCTGTCCAGCGCGGCGCATGCGCAGTGTGCGTGTCCCGGGTCAGTATCAGGGCAGGGCCGCCGGGGAGCTCGGGCTCATCATCCTCCCCTCCTCCTCCTCCTCTGTAACACCTCACCCCCTGCCCCCCAACAGATCCGCCTTTGTACCCGCTCAAAGTGCCCTTTCCAAGGCCTCTGGTGCTCTCATTGCCTCCCAGTGCAATGCCTCAATTACTGGCCCAACACCCAAATGTTTTAATGAGTGAGCAGCGATGGTGGTGGTGGTGTTATACAGGACAGTGTGTGGTGCTATACAGGCTGCTCAGTGTACTTGACAGATACAGACAGTGCGGATTGAAGGGCTGCAGCACACCATGCACCGGGGCTGAGCACCTGCTCCTTCTGAGCTTAGAAGCTGCACTCCACTCACTCTTCCACTGACGCGTCCAAGTGCTCCCCTCTTTAAGGGGGTGACAGATCCTTCGATGCTTCCGTAACCGCTGGCCAGGTACCAAATCTGCGCCGAATAGCAGTAGTTTGCTCCCCGATGTTCTAAAACAGACCCCCCTCAGAACGTTGGCGATGGTACGTGCCCGTTAGCAAGCTGACAGGTTAAACCGTCGCGTTTTTTAAAGTTGAGCTCAGACCGGCTGAATGGGCGGCCGCGGATGAATATCAGTCATCCCGTCAGTGAGACCTGGCAGCCTGGGGTGATAACTCGGTGCTGCTGGGCTCCCTGTGTGCCGGTCTGCCCTGCTCCCTTGGGGTGGACGGGGGGGCCGTACAAGTGCAAAGTTCCAGCTGTTGTAAAATAAAAGTCCTCAGCGCAGGTGTCGGACTCCGTCTGCCTCTCTCGCCCTCTTGTCCCCCTCTGCTCCTTCCACACACGGTGCGCAGCCGTTGGCCAGTGAATGAGCCCGCCCGGCTCGCGCTGTCCATGCCCGCCGCTCGGCCCGCGCCTCAGCCCGGGAAAGGCTGCTGGGATGGCGGCACGGCCGGGGAGACAGGAGGGAGGGAAGGACAGGAGAGAAACAAATCATTGTCTCCAGGGGGAACTGACTGAGAAGTGATTAATCTTATAATCAGCACCATCTCCCTGTTTCACTGTGTGTCACAATCATTATTTATTACTTATCATAACTTCTTTCATCGCACAAACCATTCATTATCACTTTCACACGTTTCTCCAGAATTCAATTCACTAAACAGCGAGTTGTACTAAGAATAATAAAATTTTATGTCTGTATGGCAGAGACTGGAAAATCTTAAGATCTATCTATCCAATCTACCTATCCATCTATCTATCTATCTATCTATCTATCTATCTATCCTTCTGTCTGTCTGTTTATCTATCTGTCTGTCTATCTATCTATCTATCTATCTATCTATCTATCTATCTATCTATCTATCTATCTATCTAGCTGTCTATCTATCCGTCTGTCTGTCTATCTATCTATCTATCTATCTATCTATCTATCTATCTATCCGTCTGTCTATCTATCTATCCATCTATCCGTCTGTCTGTCTATCTATCTATCTATCTATCTGTCTGTCTGTCTGTCTATCTATATATCTATCTGTCTGTCTGTCTGTCTATCTATCCGTCTCTCTGTCTGTCTATCTATCTGTCTGTCTATCTATCTATCTATCTATCTATCTGTCTGTCTGTCAATCTATCTATTTGTCCGTCTGTCTATCTATCTATCTGCCTGTCTGTCTGTCTGTCTATCTATCTTTCTATCTATCTATCATTTATCTATCAATCTCTATCTATTAATCTCTCTATGTCCGTCTGTATGTCTCTCTCTATATGTTTTTATTTAAAAGCCTAAATTTTTCAAGTCACTTTTAAAAAGCAAACCAACCATTATTTAAAGGACCACTCTAAGCACCCAGACCACTTTAGCTTAATGAAGTGGTCTGGGTGCCAGGTCCAGCTAGGTTGAACCCTTTTTTATATAAACATAGCAGTTTCAGAGAAACTGCTATGTTTATAAATGGGTTAATCCAGCCTCTAAATCCTCTAGTGGCTGTCTCACTGACAGCCGCTAGAGGCGCTTGTGTGATTCTCACTGTGAAAATCACAGTGAGAGCACGCAAGCATCCATAGGAAAGCATTGCAAATGCTTTCCTATGCGACCGGCTGAATGCGCGCGCAGCTCTTGCTGCGCGTGCGCATTCAGCCGAAAGGGAGGATCGGAGGCGGAGAGGAGGAGGAGAGCTCCCCGCCCGGCGCTGGAATAAAGGTAAGTTTTAACCCTTTCCTCTTCTCAGAGCCGGGCGGGAGGGGGTCCCTGAGGGTGGGGGCACCCTTAGGGCACTATAGTGCCAGGAAAACGAGTATGTTTTCCTGGCACTATAGTGGTCCTTTAACTGTAACTGTAAGGCGCCCCTATAGTCCTAGGGCCCAGGGGTTTCGACAGGGCCTGTGGATTCATTAATTTGCTCTGCCCCATTTACCATTGCTAAGTGAAGAATAAACTGGTAACCTGCCTAGAGCCCCATGCGATGTTAAAGAGTTACTCGGCACACCCGCTTGTGATGTCACAGAAGCTGCGCGGTGGTCCAGTCAAAGGAGCCTTTAATAGGAGCATTTACCAGCTCAGAGCGCATGCATGCACTCTCAGCCAGCGAAGGGAGAGGAAGTGGGGAGAGAAAGTAGGAGGAGTGAGGGCGGGAGATAAAACAAATAGTGGATATTATAGGGAGGCGAGAGGACTGCAGTTAGGGAGGGAGGGGAGACACAAGCTTCCCCTTTGCAGGCTTTGCCTACAAAAAAAAGAAGCAGGGAATGACTGTGGCCTGAGTGCAGGGCTTCTGCCGACAGATGTAAAATATGCACTGAATTGACGTTAGGCAGTCTGGACCAGAGTTCTTGGCTGCCTAAGTCACGTGTGCTGGGTTGTAACTTGCCCCATCACATAATTGCAAATAACTCTGTTAGTGTAGTGTTTCAATCCGATACATTGCACATCCAGACTCCTACCACCATGACCACTTCTAAAAGAAGACTGTCATGTTGGTTGGAGGAACCATTAAATCCTACTCTAACAGGGTGAGCCCAATTGAGGTAATTAAAAACGCACACCTCAGCAGTATTTACTAGACTTGTGCACACATGCATTGCACCTGGTATCAACAAATTAATAAGCTTGGCGTAGATTCAAAGGAATATGATTTGTTTGTACCTTCTGATACACATTTGTGTACAATTCTAGAATTTACTCGTTTGGGGCACGCAGCACGCTAATGTATGATTGGTCATTTGCAGAGAAATGTCCACATAGTAATGTAAGTATGTGTGACACTGTGTGGATTACATTAAATTGCATAGTATGCTCTGGCCATGCCAGGACAACCTGGCATCTAATTAAAATCAAAATACAAAAGTGGTTAACTGATTAAAACAACAAAAAAAAAAACATAGCAAAGCCTGTAGGTTGCCTGTAGTTAGCTACCAGGTTGTACACAAAAACAGGATGTCACAGCTCCACTTTAAGTCACTGTCATAATATAAAATTTAAAAAAATGTTTTAGTCCAATTTACAAAGAACACTCACATTATATGGTATACTAAATGATTATATACTGGATTGAAGTCGGTAGGGTATACTAGATCCCATAGTCACATATCTGTATAGTTCAGAAAGAGAGATATAATAATACCTGGTCGAAAATATCACTTTTAGTTACCGAGACACTCATGAATGGTCATGCACAAATGTTTTCAATTTTTTTTATTTTTTTTACAATATCCTCGTAGTTCGTGTCTGGATTATGCTAAAATACATGCAAAGATACATCAAGACTGTACACTGATCAGCCACAACATTAAAACCACCTGATTAAATATTGTGTAGGAAGAAATATATCGATTAATACCGCACTCACATGCATAAAAATATGCATCAGAAAAAAAATTTCAATTTGTAAGTCTGCAAAAATGTATTTATTGTACACTAAATAAACCAAATTCATAAAAATAGAAGAAAGGAATAAAAAAGACCACTATTGCCAAATACGGTATAAAGATTGATGATCTCTCTATGAAATCATCTATGATACATGTAGCAAAATTTCATAATATGTACATCACAAAATATTTACAACTATATACAGTCTATGGACACCATATGAATCAAGCTGAAAGTTCATAAATATTCACTAATTGATATTCTGTTGTAAAAAAAAAAAAAAAAAAAACCAAGCCAAAAAATGAGAAAAAAATTGAAAAAAGGAGATATGGTTAAAAAAAAGGAAGAAAAAGAAAAAAATACAAAAATGAAAAAACTGAAATGTTCAAAAGACTGCAAAAAGTGCACTGATTATATGATGAAAAATTGTTGGATCTCACCACAGGTTATGCATGCTGTAAATATGGACTGTGGAATGTAATCTGTTCACTTGTAGGCAGATGTCCAATCGACTGTTTAAAGGAGGTTCAAAAAGTATCCCTTTGTCAAATGAAAGTAATTAGAAGCAATCCCCATCTGATCCGGTCTCCAATTCCGGTCTCCTGTCTCACGTGTCTCGTGTGTGGCTGGGCTGCGCGCTCGGGACGGCCCTTGTGTAGGTTGTGTAGGTCCCCAAAACAGCTCAGATGCATCGAAGCATGGACTGTACAAGACTTCTCAACGTGCCCTGTGGTGTCTGGCACCAAGGCATTAGCAGCACATCCTTTAAAGGGTTACTTGGTGGGGTGAACCTTCCCTGTGTAAAATGTCCTATTGGGATCTATGGAGAAGGTCTCCCCCCCCCCCCCCCCCCCTTCGTTTGCCCTCCAACCTCTAAAATAACGTTTTTACTCACCTTGAATTTAGCGTTGATCTTCCACGCCCCTTACCGACATCACAGGAGCATTGTTTGGTCTAGTCACAGGCTTCTCATAGAGAAACCTGTGATTGGACCATTTCACCAGCTCAGAGCACATGCACACACTCTGGGCCAGCGAGTGGAGGTAGGTACTAACCACTGCATACTGGGAACACCCCTCAAGACTTGCTTTGACCCAGTCATCTAGCAATCATTATTTGGCCCTTGTCAAAGTCACTCAGATCTTTTCAATTGCCCATTTTATTCTGCTTCCAACACATTAAATTCAAAAATTGTGTGTTCACTTGATTCCTAATATAGTCCACCCCTTGACAGGTGTCATTGTACCAATATAATCAATTTTAATAATATAATAATTTCAATATAGCAAATAGGCATCTGATCGTATTTGTTTTTCGGAACAACTGTTTGTTGAGATTTTTTTATATTGCTATGTACCTAATAACCATGAGTGTTATTTTATATTATATTTTGTAGATGCTGATTCTTATACCACAATACTATGCCATTGTTTCATTAGCCAACGTATTTCACACTACACACATTGAGGAAGAAAAAATTCCCACCAACTTCCATCAAAGGGAAGGTGGGGCTCTGTTGCTAGGTGCGTATTCCTTTTTCCCTAGAACAAATTAGGTTTGCAGGTCATAGATTCATGCAAACTCTTTTCATGATCTTCAGGAGATTATCCACCTCGCAACAGCTACTGTCTGTGGCACACACCTAGAGGTTGGGTGTCTTCAGCAATCTGTCTTCCTCTCTAGGTGTGCAATCATTTTAAGTACCTCTTTCATATGAGAAGGAGAACTCCTTTGATGTGGATTTTAAAAATAGATTCAACTCTTAGGTAACATTTGTTACAGTGAAAGGTGTGTCTTTTCTCCTTGTTTCATTGCTCACCTTAAATGTCTTTTGAGAATACTTACTCTTTAAAGTAAGCTCGTTGAGCAGGGCCCTCAAACCCCCTCTGTTCCTATGCGTCCAACTTGTCTGGTTACAAATACCACCCATTGTACAGCGTTACGGAATTTGTTGGCTCCTCATAAATAACAATACATACATGCAAAATATCTCAGCTGATTTAAATAATTTGATGTTCTGGACTTTTTGTGAGCAAGTTGGACAACTGTAAACTAAAACTTCTTTCACATTTTTCACTCCAAAATCATTTGTGCCATTATATGTTCTCTCTGAATATTTGAAATAAGAGTTAAATATTGCATAAAGAAACAGAATATAAGTAAGAACTGGGAACTAGCTAAAATGTTACAGATTGTTCTTCAGTTAGTTCACGCTCAGATCTCATAGATCTTGCCCACCACAGAGAGAATAGTGTCCTATCGCATATTAGACTGATCTCACCCAATCTGAAATGCCAGCAGGCTCTCTGAATGAGAGACTCAGCAAACCCAGACAAGCATTGAGGTGTAACTGATACCCCTCTTGGCACAGTGAACACATGGTCCCCGTTTGGATTACAGCTCAACTTTGGGAAACCCTAAGCAAATGCATTGAAGAAAAACAAACAGAAGATATGAGAACATTGAGAATTATCAAAACATAATAGCTTGCCTTTCTTAGTCAGTTATTGGCTGATACTTGACAAATTAAGTCAGAATGCTGTCTTTAGATTTTAAGCACTCTGGTACAAATAGTGCACCTAACCCACTCAGTCACTTCCCGGAACAATCTTTTTGGCTTTTAAGTGTTTAGAAAGATTAAAATCACACAATGCAGATTAGGCTCAATAGGAAAAACTACAGTTCATTCTTGAACATAGGTTTAACCCTAGCACTGACATAATTTGTTTTATAGTAAACCAACAGACCAATGCAAAGTATGCGTACAGAAATCTGAAAAAAGTAATTGGTGTCGGCACTTATTTGCAGATTTTGACCTTTCAGTATTGATCTATGATGTAGGGCAAGTTTTTCTTTAAATCTATCTATTGTATGTAGCTATAGCATGACAATATTTGAAAATTTACAAATACGTAATATTACAAATAATATAAATATATATACATAATATTATATATATATATATATATATATATATATATATATATATATATCAACAGCAATTTTCCCTGCTTCTGCTTTTGAGTAGTCATTTTATCAAACTTTATTGAGCAGTATAGTGGGTGCCTGTTAAAGTCTAATTTGCTGTCATGCTATGTTAATTTACAGATGGTGTTACAGTGTTATGTGAGCTTCTTTAAATTGCACATCTTGTATGTCTAGCAGAGACATTATGAAACCATTGTCCTTAAAATATCTGTGTTGGACCAATGTCCACAAGGCACTGGATAATTTCTTTAAAAAGCAGGTCAGTACTAAATTTACTAGTTTAATCTCACACACACTATCACGCACTGTCAGGCTTTAAGACCCAAAGGTCTCTTTATCACATTCCATTTTTTCCGTTACAACCATCCATTTAATCATTGGATTGTGTCTATTGTAAGACTAACTTGCACCATCTGTACTGTCCCAAGGGGTGTCATTGTGGTACAACCTCTTGTTCATGTGAGATCTATCTGTAATTTCACACTAAATGGCTTTTAAGTACAATTTGTTACAAGGATATTGAACATTTCAGAATCAGTTACTCATGGTATGCTAATTTAACCCAATGTGTTACAGTGCAGAACAAAATATCTTAAAACATTTGTTTTATTTTACACGGATGGCTATGCAATTAAACATTGCTTTAAAAAAAGAAAAAAGAAATCTATTATGAGAAGAAGAACTTAAAATTATTATTAAAAAAATATATATTTTTATAGAAATAATCACTTAAAAAGAGAAACATTTAAAGGAACACTATAGGGTCAGGAACACAAACATGTATTCCTGACCCTATAGTGTTTAACCCACCATTTAGGTGGCTTGCCCTCCCCTTACCCCCTTAAAAGCATGAAAAACTCACCTTATTTGCAGTGTTTGCATGAAAATGCCAGAAGACAATGATTATACTCACCAGGACAACTACATTAAGCTGTAGTTGTTCTGGTGACTATAGTGTCCCTTTAAGTATAACTGCCAACAATATCTCATATAATTTTCACACAGGGTATCTTCAAAGTAAATCAACATTATTTTCTCTCCCACGTTGTTTTCAATAGAGAAAACATTCTAGAATTGGATATAAACAGAGCTTTGGTGTAAAACCATGACATTGTAATTCCAAACAATGGTATTTATTCACTAAACGACAAACTACTGAATTGACAGAGGAATTGCAAAAGTCTTTAAAGTCACATCTTGGCTATTTTGGACTAAATGTTGCAAGATTATTTTCAATTTACAACAAACCAGTGTTTAGTGAATAAACCCCTTAGTGCCTATTGATTGTTTAAGATGGAATGGAAAGAAATGTTGCTTTATTCACTGTAGTTAAAGGGACACTCCAGTGCCAGGAAAACAATCTGAATATCTGAATATAGATATTGGCTGCAAATATATTAAAGGACATCTACACAGTTGGCTGTGAATCCTATAAACTAAAATGTAATTGCAACACAAACTTGCCTACAGATTCTGTTAATATAATATATTGGTATAAGGCAAGCATTTTAAATGTATCAGCTTTTTTTATATTTCTATTCACACTAAAGATTTGGTTGTCTATTTAGTATATAACGCCAATGGAATACTGGAGATTCCTTAACAGAGTTAAGGTTTCTGCAAAATGAAATTTTGTGCCTTGTCTGAATCCACTATCATCAGTTACGTTCTGTCCTATCACGCGGCAAATCCTGGCTCTCCTTCAGCATGCGTTTTATACGCCAATTACACACCTAGTCAGCTGCAGAAAATATTTTGTCAACAAGAGTTTAATGGGTAGTAAATTTTACATAGAGGAGCCAAGTGCCATCTAGAAGCGGCTTTGTTTGGCATGAATGCATTGGCACAACAATATAGAAAGTTGGATGTGAACCTTTCTTTAACACGCTTCTCACTTGCATTTGGTATTGCTATGCGGGAGCAGCTACTGATTTGTCTTTATTGGTGTCCATTATTTTATTCTTATGTTACATTTAGGTTTGCTATTTTCCAGTCTGCGAGTTTCTGAACAAATCCTAATCCCGGAGTCATTTTTGTATTGGGAGGAAAAACAGACCAAACCGTTCAAAAACACCCATCAGTGAACTAATCAGGCATGCCTGAATAGTGGGGGCATAAGTCAAGTTTGCTTTTTCTCTCCTCACTAATGAATTTCCTTGTCGTTACTGGTTTTTTAACAAGGGACTGACACACCGGCATACTATTGATTTATCACAAGTGACATCATTTGGGTTGCACCTCTTTTCCCCCAACAGATAACGTTGGTGCCTGTAATAAAATGTGGAAGCCAATAATGTAAGTGCTGATAAGACCTTTTTTTTTTTTGCCCATTTTCTCTATTGTGTCATTCCCACTTTAGATTTCAAGGGGCACTTTTTTTTTAATGCATTATAACAAGTATGTTTTTAAAAAAAAGAGTTTAAAATATATCGTAGAAATTTATTCGTCACAGTTTTTGGTTGTTTTTTGTGTTTTATTTGCAGCAAATCAAAGCTCAGATCTCCTCTAGTGCATTGAACACAAGGAATGGCTGAAACACAAGCGATGAGATGGCTGAGATTTCTCAGCCAATCTGCTCCCTACAAAGCTTTCTATGGGAGGATTACTAAGCAGATGTTAAATAATTTCTCATTTACATAAATTACAGAAAATAGGTTACATGTACAGCACAGCCACTTGTATCTTCTGATTTGCCAGAAAGCAGAAATGCGTGATGATTCTCGTTCACGTGGATGAAAAAGACAAAACATTAGCTACAGATAGGTGTTTTGTGTTTTGGGGAAAATATCCATAACCCTGAATTAAGTACATAGGATCTGTTTCTGGTTTGTTGATGTCTGGAATTTTTTTTTTAAAATAAAACTTGTCTTTTTATTAAATACATGGTCAGTATTTACCTTAAAGTGTGCTTTTAACAGTTCAATTATTCATTTTCTAAACCATAACAAAACTAATGGGGATATTCACTAATTCAAAGGGACTTTCAAGTCGGCTAAGCTTCAATTTGGCTACTTTGGCCTATAATTTGTTATTACTTTAGAATTCTCACTTTAGGGAATATCCCTTAACCCCTTAAGGACACATGACATGTGTGACATGTCATGATTCCCTTTTATTCCAGAATTTTGGTCCTTAAGGGGTCAAACTGTAATTAAAAGACAGGAGTATACCAAGTTGACAAATAAAGTCTCTGCCCAAACCTTATATTTTAATAAATGGGGTTGCTGGAGGGTTACATTTCCCGAGTTCAGAGTACACATGTAGATCTCTGTTGTATTCATAATTTAATTTGACTACCTACGACTATAAGGCTATTCAATAAATAGGGAATTGAGGAGAACTGACAAGGGATTTGCACATTTTATTTCAAAATAGCCAAGCAGAAAAGTAGCTGAGAATTTGTAGAATTCTGTTATTTTAGTCTAAAATGTGCAATTCCCCTGCCAGTTCTCCACAATCGCGGTTCAGTGAATGAAACCTATTATTTGCTTGACAAAAGTACCTGTTCGTGGAGCCTACAATGCCAGTTTTTGAAAACTGTAAGGAATATGCGTATTCTGACTTCCCATTGGTCATGATGAAGTCACGTCTGTGGTTTTTAATCTCTAACTATCACAGAACTAAAGACAGTTTATCTTCCAAATTAAATAGGCAAATTAAAAGGCAGATGTCTTTCTATTTTTAAGAGTTTCACTATGGCAAGTTACCTGCATATCATATCATTGACATTAGTTCTCTTTGTCCTTTGTAATTAGTGCAACTGAATTTGTTGACCCGTTTGCAGCTCAAGAAGGAAACTTAACTCTTTATTTGCTGGCCCACTACAAAAGGAACGGGTTTATATGAACCTAGGACCAGTGTGTTTCAGCGTGATAACATTTAAATCTGTTCATCCCCTTCTGCTCTCTGTATAGTAATTATAACGCAGACACCGTCATGGGGACAGACTGAGTTATTCATCGTGATGGATAATAGGCTTAAAAACGAACATTTTCTGAATCATTTCATGGTTAGAGGGAAGACAGTCAATTAAGTATTGGTGTTTAGTAAGGAACCCTGCAAAGACCTGTCAACAATTCAGCAGGGAAGGATTTGCTCAGTGACCTACAGGGCCTTGAGGTTCAAAAACCCCAATGAATGGATCTGCTTTTGTGGGTTACTTCCAGACATGACCAACCTGATTTGTGCAGGGAAAAGAAACCTGGGAGATTATCACAAAGTGGGGAAAAAAAGAATGAGAAAGAACATTACAAATAACTCTGAGAATGATGTGCTTAAAGGATGGATTGCATTTTATTCAAACATATATTTGTCACATTTTTATTTATAGCCAATTGCTTTTATTGTAATCACATTGCATGAATATACACAGTATATGTATATGTGTTATAGTTAGTAAGCATCTATGTACAGGCACTTAAAGAATGTTTAATTAAATCCCAGTTTTATACCTACAATTGCATGCTATGATTTTACAGTTACTATATTTTTTAAATCAGATAAATGTAATGCAGATGTCTAATTTAATTGTACATATCTGTGGTTATCTAAATAGATATCAAATTTTCATACTACTTTGAAAATTATAATAATCTTATATTTTATGGAAAAGTATACATGCTGTACACCGGCGTGCTAAGGAGTCATTCTCAACTACAAAATAATTGCTATTTGTATCCAATAATTATATTGAAGCACTGTCGTGGCAAATCAGTGTGATCAAAATCGTTCAACTTAGCAAAATTCAGACAAAGTAGAAAAAAAACAGTTTCTTAAACAGAGCAAAATAAAAGCTACAAAATAAAAACACAAAGGCGTTTAAGAGTAAAAACAATAGTGAAACATATGTTATATAAAAAATCTCTCAATTGTGCAGATAAAAATAGATGTGGGTAAGGGCGGGGCCTGACAGCCAAGATGGCCGGTCGTGTTCATTGAGAGCTCCTGCACCAGCGGGCACAAAACTGCTAATCCTAAACGAAATATTAATGCCTGCAGCACGAGGTGCCTGGAAAACGACACAAGATTGCACAGGGAACGGAATGACAACTGTCCCGCACCGAAACTCTGGGAAATCACCTGAACCGGCCATGCGGCCTAATTCAGAACGGAACCTGAAGCCTGGGGGAGGCGGCCGATCTCCCGGCACGGGTCCCGCTCACAAGCGAGCATCCAACATGGCCCAGCTACCCCCCCCTTTGGACCGGCGGGGGTTATCCCGGTCCGCGCTGGGGACGTTTGCCCCTGCAAATCGGCTTAATCAAGCGACAAAACCAGCGGCCTACCAAGCCTGCCAGGGCCCACGCAAGATGGCGGCCCGACAGAGACCCGCGACAAGAAACACCCTCACAAAGCCGCCTGAGAATGTCCAGGAATTTTTCCATAAGCTTTGTACCAACCTATGGACACAATCTCGCATCAGAGGTCAGGCATTCCATCTAGTGGTGAAGGAAATGGCGGCATGGATCCGTCCTGCCACCAGACGCCGCCTGGGGAGACACTCACACCGCGCTCCTAGAGCTGCCTCCGGACTGAGTTCGGACCGGAGAGCCGGTTGGCGGGAAATGCAAGCAGACTCCCCAAACATCATCCCTCACCCTTGCACACAACCGAGCGAAACCGCCAAGCACACTCGACCCACTTACCACTCAACGGCACCAGCAGCCTCCGAACACAGCAGTTTGCAAGCCACAGCATGCACAGCGAAGCCTACTGCTCGCACCCACGCCAACCGCCGGAAAAATGAGACCTCAGCCCTCACCCCAGCCTGGCGCAAACTGAATGGCAAGAAACGGAAAGGTCAGTACCTGCAGACCCGCTCATCACGGCAGACAGGGGCAGAAAGAAGGCACTTGGTCGGACCCACAGATACCCGGGACTGCTACTCCCATCATCACCGCCTGGACGTTCTGAGCAATATCGCCCACACGCCTGCACTATTCCTGCCGCTGGTAGGAATAGGCTGAGCAGACCCTTGGACTGTAGCCGCAGTACCATCTCAGCCGACACCTTCAACATCCACCCACTGGGAACCCACGAGAATTTGCCCGTTTATACCTGCGGCTCAACGAGGAGATCCATCGTCAACCCTGGGGTCCTGAACTGTCTGCAATTACTCGCAATACTATTTAAAAATTCGTGCAGTTTAAGTATTTTTTTCCTTCTTGTTTTTAATTTTTAATTTTCTTTAAATGTTTCACACGTGTTTGCATAATTTACCTAAAATGCATAGATCGGGGCAAAGCATGTAACCTACTGTCTAACCACTGACCATACCCACTTAGCCTAACATAACCTTGATGCATAGGCTCTAGTTTATCCTTATTTACCTGCTCTAGGTTTGCTAGCCTAGTATAGTTTATGTTGTCAATATCTCCATATATTCTGGATTGTTCTCATAATGTATCTCGTAAGCCCACACTATCCAGGTATAGAAAACATAGCCAACGCATAGACCTAGCCTACAGTAACCTAGCTACCTACACAAGCGAGTGTTATTACTTGTTATTACTTGTTATTATTTTAAAAAAAATGTGCCTGATTATTCTGTGCCCCGCATGTTGAGCGTGGGAAAAGTTGGAGGACTGCTTTTGGGGCACCTTCTACCTTCTTGTGACAAATATTTGCACAACAAAAATAAAGAATTACAAAAAAAAAAAAATAGATGTGGGTAGCAAGTGTCCATAGGTCACAGCTATCACAGATTGCCATCCTTACTTAGTCTGCGCTTCATTGTTCAACGGTCAGATTCTATTCGCTTCACTCTCCTTTGTGAGATATTTGGTATATCATTGGAAGGTCTTATTCATAGATTATAATGTTCCCTTTCCTTCTTCACCCTACTCCAGTATTTGGAATGCTCCATAACCAGAGAGGTTGTCATGATAAATTGGATTTGGTGCTATGTCAAATTCTATGGTCAAATGTGACAGAGACTTTGCTTTTCAGTTTTGATGTGATATGATCAAAGCCAACTATTTAACCTCATCTACATGGATCAGGAACAACTTTAAAACCACATGCCTCCTGTAGGTTCCCCCTGTGTTGCCAAAACAGCTCTGATATGTCAAGGCATGGACTCCACAAGACCTCTGAAGACCTCTGAAGATATTAGCAGTAGAACCTTAAGTCTTGTACGATGTAAGGTGGGGCCTCCATGGATCAGATTTGTTGTTCCAGTACGTCCCACAGATGCTCAATCGATTTGAGATCTGGGGAATTTGGAGGCCAAGGCAACATCTTGAACTTTAATCATGTTCCTCAAACCATTCCTGAACATTTGTGTACAGTGCATTATCCTGTTGAAAGAGGCCACTGCCTTTATGGAACATCATTGCCATGAAGGAGTGTACGTGCTCTGCAACAATCTCTAGGTAGATAGTAGGTATCAAAGTAACATCTACATGAATGCCAGGAGCCAAGGTTTCCCAGTAGATCATTGCCCAGAGCATAACACTGCCTCTGCCGACCAGCCTTCTTCCCATAGTGCATGCAACTGCCATCTCATCCCCAGGTAAACGTTGCATGCACACCCAGCCATCCATCCACCTGATCTAAAAAAAAACGTGATTCATCAGACGGGGCAAAATTCTTCCATTTCTCCATAGATGTGTTATTCACATCACCTGTCTGTGGTTTTGATGTTGTGGCTCATTAGTGTATAAAAGACAATATAAATAAATAGTGAGTTGGTGCTTCACAGTTATGGTTCGCTTATATAAAATAAGTCAGTGGGTAGTGTAGCTGATATTGTGGTGCTTCCCAATAACATCTGATACAAAAATCCAATATATACAATATACCAGTATGTACACAAAACCCAGTGCAAATAATACATTAATGGAATAATACCACCATAAATACAGCAGGATAATACCTAAAACATAGAACACAACATAGTGTGAACTGTATAAAAAAAATAAAACAATAGTAAAACGTAGGACTTCCACTCACATTTCCCAGAGCCGTACCAGGCTCTGTATAGCAGGCTCAAGGGTGCCAATACTGGCTAAATGATCCCAATAGTAATGATGGACTTGGAATAGGTGACAAACAATTTATTGAAGATATAATAAAAAATACTATAAAAAGTAGCTTGGAAGGGTGCTATGGGGGTGGAACCCAGCATAAAACAAAATATGGCAACAAAGCCAGAGATCCACTTACCCCTATGGTAAAACACCCTCAAGTAAATAATACACAACAAGCAAAGATAAAACCTATAGCAGCAGAGGCGTTTCAGCAATCAGCCTTCTTCAAGTGCCCATCAGTGTATAAGCATATAATCCATTTGCCTGCTGGTCATTATGCATGGCAATTTGACAAGTGTTTTTTTTAAATTAATTTTAATAGTGAAAGTTAGGAATAATATAAAATTATTGACTGTAAGAGATCTAATTCTTCCCTCTGGTGCTGACGGATAACATCTAAAAATCAAAATAATGGTCAAGCCCCATAAAACCTAAAACAAGCTAGTGTATGCGCCATTGTCTGTTCTCTACCCATTAGATCAGGGCTCCAAAAGTTGAACCCCCAGCAGATGCAAGAACCCCTTTTTGTATTATTCTTATTTAATGCCACTACTCTAAATAGACCTAATGATATTAGAACTTTTATTAGTGCCTAGATTTAAAAGATGATCTGAAAACTTAAAATATAAAACCACAACTATTTATGACTTTTTACCACTACAATTGTTGTTTTTGTTGTTTTTTGCAAACTTTACAGAATAATTGTGTAGTTTATACTCAACGGCAGTAGAATACGCGTAGCCATCATACTTGCACCAGGAGCAAATATTTCTATATAAAATCTTCCTCCTGTTCTGGTGCAGAACTAAATGTCTTTTATGTGTTGAAGTCAGTTGAGTTTTGTTTGTCAAAGCAATGTTTAAATAAGAGTTTAGCAACATCATTAGGGAGCGGCTTTACTCAACCATTTAGATGTACACAAGAGCACCGTCACAAAGCTATGTGCAATGTACAATATGGTTTGATATTCACAAAGGAATTCTGAAAAGTCAGGATATGGTAAATGGCATAATGGTAAATGAAAAACAAAATGGAATGTGAAAGCCTAAATATTTGACACATTCAGAGTTATTCACTAAATTGAGAATTCAAAGTGAATTCAAAGTGAATTTCAAATTTAAGGTCAGAATTGGAAAAATTCTCTAAGTTATCTATGTTTTTAATTTGGTTACTATGGCCTCAAATTTAAATTCACTTTGAATTCTCTCTTTAGTAAATAGATAGAATATCATTGTCAAGTGGTGCAATATCATACCTCCCACATTGCTAATGGGCAAATAGGAACATTTTTATTTTAGGGGTGTGGGTGAGGGTTTGGACAGGAATAGGGCTGTTCTGAGTTTCTTACCAAGAACAATTTATGCAACTAAAATGTAATTTAAAAAAGTATAGCGTATCTTATTTACACAGACTGATTTCTAAACACATTTATTGTAGTTTAAAGACAAATTACTGTAATATTATTTTTTAGCTCTGTTACTTAGACACACCAACAACAATACGGACCTCCTAGAAAATAGCGACATTAGGATAGAAAAGAGGGACAATGGGATTGGAGTAAAACATTGGAACTGTGTCTGAGATTTGGGAGGTATGTTAACACAATACAATAAACTTGAATATAGCAGAATTCCGTGGATCAAAACCACATACTGATGGCTAACCTTTGGAAATGCTGCTGTAGTATACTACTTTTCTCATGTTCAAGAACTTTGATTTTTATTTTATTTGTTTGGAGGGGGGACTATATTTCCAACAATCCTCAGCCTGATCATGACAATGAGAGTAATGTTTTGCATTGTGGTTGAACTGATGACTGAGCATTATGGGAAACGCAGTCCACAGCAGCTGAGATACGAAAGGTAATCCATCACTTGAATAGTAAAATAGGAACTTGACAAGCTCTGCTAGTGATGGCTAACCTTTGACACTACTGCTGTTGCAGGCTATATTTCCACCATTTCTTTATTCAGCTGGCTGAGCATCATGGGAAATCTTTTTGGTTCCACATGAACCAATAGTGAGGAACTTGATCTGTTTTAAAATTGCCATATTCAGTCTTGAATAAATTAAATTCCATATTGTTAATTTTCTTCTATTTTATCATGTGGCTGTGTTAAGTAACACGGCCTTTCCTGTCATAAGAAGTCTGTATTTTTAATATCTTCTTATATATGGCTGTTTATTATTATTATTACACTTATTTGTAGAGCACCATCTTAATTTTCAGCAATTCTAAACTGGAGGAAACATATGACTTAGTGGTGATGTAACATGTGTAGATACAATGTAACTAATACCAGATGTACACACATTATCATTTTTTTAAAGGAACATTGGGAGGCAATAAGGTTGTGAATTAAACCAGCTGTATTCAGAATTATGGTGCTCAGTCAGTTTGGTGAGCTCTCTGTTTATTTAATATTATTATTGTTATTAATGAAGCGTTTTTTTGTTTTTGTTTTTGTTTTTTTAACCCCCACATTTCCTCCTCTAAGCTACACTCCCCCCTTCACGTATGTCACACACTGCACTGATTACTCTGCTCTCCTTCTCCTAGGCCCACCTCATCTCATCCTAGACCCATACAAAACCCGCTCTCACCTCCTGTTATCGTCTCTCCTCCTGCTTCTAGCAGCTGGTGGTATTTCCCCCAACCCAGGGCCATTCACCTCCATTGCTCACACTAAGCCAACCAGAAATGGCATGAACCGTATCCCGGTCCCCTGTCATATCTCCTTATCTACCAATAGTCAGTGCGCACTCTGAAACACCTGCTCTGTCTGCGGAAAACTGAAATCAACAGCTATATCTGACCTCTTAATTTCCAACTCTCCCACCTTACTAGCACTTACTGACACTGAGACTCGGCTATCACCCTCTGATTGCGCTAACCCTGCTTCTTTATGCTTTGTGAGCTACAACTCTCCCACACTCCCAGACTTAACTGTAATGAGAACAGGCAAAACATGCACAAAATGCAGGTGTAGGCATCCTTCTCTCCTCCAATCTTCCCTGCCTTTACCTTATCTTTTCCTTTGTATGAAGTTCATGCTGTCCAGCTATTTAAGCCTGCTCCTTATGTTATAAAACATCCCAGTTTGGCTCATGAACGGTATAGTTTTTTGCATGCCATGCCTCTTTCAATTGCAACACATTTCTAAGGTAAGGGCATACTTTTTTTGTCTGCATGCTTTCTTTGGGAATACATAAAAAAAAAAATCTTGCAAAAGCTGCAGATCTGTCTGCAGGCTTGGCAATCCTTTCCCTTGTTCCCAAGCCCAAGAATACACCAATAAGAGGCTTCACATTGACACGCCTTTGTGCTGAAGCTCTGTGTGCGCGCATGTGATTGAGCTTTCCTATGCTTCTCAATGTTGTGAACACCTCACTGACAAGCGGGAAGCAGGCTCACTCTAGTCCAGGGCACCTGGCACTTGTGTTCACTCTGTGGAACAAACAGAAGCGGAAGAAAACCTTCCTGGCTGTCTGATTGACAGCCAGGAATATGTTTCTGCCTCCATTAATAAAAGTGTTGATTTCTATTATTCTTTTCAAATGTTTTATTGAAAGTTTTAAATATAATAAAAAACCAAACAATAATAATAATAATGATAATAATAACATCAAACAAGGAAAAGGGGTAAATAGACAAGTACTATTAATCATCCAATACTATTTAAAAATAAAAAATAATAAATAAAGTATTTTAAAGAAATTGTACTATAATAAGTATAACTTTACCATTGGTAGTGCCTTATTTAGCAACCATAATGCAGAGAGATTTCTATTGTTCTATTATAGACTGTCACAAATATGACATAATCCAGACTTTTATTACATGGAGTGTCCCTTTAACACGATTGTGCAGAGCTATTGTCATTGAAAGTGGACAGTGCTTGCTGCCTTGGGCATTCTAATATGCTAACGTACTAGTGCCTGCTTACTGTGACTCATTTAGCCACTGCTACCCATCATGTGCGTGTGTTTGTATGAGATTTATGTCACCTCTAATTACCAACAACATAAAGTACACATTAGTCAAAGATAAGTACAGAACAGTTGATAGTTGTGCAATATTTACTATGACATTGCGTAAACCACATTTGGCAACATTCCATTGGCAAGCACAGTTTAATAAATGTATCATAAATTATTTGGTCCTCTATTTTCATGTCATACCATTTCTATTGCTGGCTGGATATCTTAGTGAACAATGGTTTGTTCATTCACATATTCAGAAGCAATGTGCGTAATAGGCTGTCAGTATTGTTTTTATGGAGTGGCACGGACCTGGAAAATAATTGGAGAGTATCAGGGAACAATAGAGTACACAGGACCTGTATTACTCATAAAAGGTCAAATAACACTAGCAATAAGAACATTATTCAAACAGTCACAGAATAATGTGTAACTTTCTGGTTAAGTTTGCTGCATGGATTATGAATACAGGATCATCTTCATTATTCATTAAAGTTGCAAATATTTCAGGAAGTATTACTTTACAGAGAGGGTAGTGGATGCATAGAATGGCCTTCCAGCTGAAGTGGTAGAGGTTAACACAATGAGGGAGTTTAAGCATACGTGGGATAGGCATAAGGCTATCCTAACTATAAGATAAGGCCAGGGACTAATCAAATGTAATTCGAAAATTAGGTAGGCTAGATGGGCCGAATGGTTCTTATCTGCCGTCACATTCTATGTTTCTATGTTTACTTTATTTGCAAAATGCACTTTATTTAACAATATTGCATCAAATACTTAAAGGGACACTATAGTCACCTGAACAACTTTAGCTTAATGAAGCAGTTTTGGTGTATAGAACATGTCCCTGCAGCCTCACTGCTCAATCCTCTGCCATTTAGGAGTTCAATCCCTTTGTTTATGAACCCTAGTCACACCTCCCTGCATGTGACTTGCACAGCCTTCCATAAAAACTTCCTGTAAAGAGAGCCCTATTTAGGCTTTCTTTATTGCAAGTTCTGTTTAATTAAGATCTTACCCCCTGCTATCTTAATAGCTAGCTAGACCCTGCAAGAGGCTCCTGTATGTGATTAAAGTTCAATTTAGAGATTGAGATACAATTATTTAAGGTAAATTACATCTGTTTGAAAGTGAAACCAGTTTTTTTTTTTTGCAGGCTCTGTCAATCATAGCCAGGGGAGGTGTGGCTAGGGCTGCATAAACAGAAACAAAGTGATGTAACTCCTAAATGACAGTGAATTGAGCAGTGAAATTGCAGGGGAATGATCTATACACTAAACCTGCTTTATTTAGCTAAAGTAATTTAGGTGACTATAGTGTTCCTTTAAATGAAATATATTTCAGGTGTTCTGCACTTTTTGTTTGCTGTAGAAGGCGAGGCAAAATACTTGCAAAATTTCCACTGAGTATTTTTATTTGGAATAAACAAAGTTAACACTTTTCAGAAACTCTTATAACACAGTTTAATACATTGGAACTGATGTTGAACTGATGTTTGATGATACTAAGTGTTCAAAAATCAAGAACATGAAATAAAACACTCTACTCTGAGATGCAAAAGTTTGGAAATTGGAAATTATTAGAGATGGTCAAAATAATGAGAACAGGCAAAACATACTGTAGGTGAATTTGTATAAATAAATACACAACTATACAAGTTCATCTACTATATTCAGTATTTAGTGTGCATCAAATATGTACAAAAAACACCTGATGTAATTACCACATTTCCCTAATCCAAAATTAGAGGTCCTGTCCTCTTTGCTCTATCTCAACAATAAAACTCCAGCAGTCTGTTTTGAAAAGGTGCAGAGAGGAGAGGACCTCAGTTTCTGGATCATGAACAGAGCTAGACTGCACAGTAACTGAGGTTGGGCGAGGTCCTTAGCAGTCGCTAGGCTGGGGGCTTTGGGGGCTGAGACTTCTGATTATGGACTGTTCATTCCCGGATCTCTACTGGCAGTGTAGAGGAAAGGAGCATAACCGTGTTTTGTTTTTTGTTTTTTATTATTTTATCTTTTATAATTGATTTTACTTAAAGCAACTGCCTAATACAAAAATAATGTTTCCCAGTATAGTGCTCAGCAAGGTAACGTTGGAGAAGGTGCTTGGGAACCATACTTTGATGCATGTCACTGTGTTCGTTTGGTGGGATTTAATTAAATACACGTCTGTGCAGCATGTGCTAATTTTCAGCTATGCTTTTCATTGGTATCCTGGAGAAGTGGAGAGCATAAGCAGCATACTTTTCATGGTTAGAGAGGAGAAAACATGAAATAGACATCGGGGATATGTAATGACAAATATCTACCTATCTGTTAGTGTAGGCAGGGCCGCCACCAGAAATTTTGGGGCCCCTAACTCAGCTCAGGGTCTGGGCCCCCTCGGGCCCGCCTCCAAATACCGCCCACTGGGTCCACACACAGACACAAACGCACACACTGATACAAAAGGACACAGATACATACTAACAGACACACATACTGAAACACATACATGCATACAGGCATACATACTAACACACACATACTGAGACATACACACAGGCATACATAGTGACAGACAGACACATAACATACATACAGACACACATACATACAGACACTGACATACATACATACATACATACACACATTCATACATACATACAGACACGGACATCCATACACACATACATTCATAATGGCATACAGACATACAGACTGACATACATGCATATATACAGACATACATGCATACAGACATCCATACACACAGACCTACGTTCATAATAATATGCAGACATACATTCATACTGACATACATATATACATACATAGACATACATACAGACATACATGCATACAGACATACATGTATGCATACAGACATACACAAACATACATAGACAGACATACATACGTAGACATACATGCATGCAGTCAGACAGACATAGACATACACACAGACATACATACATACATACATACAAACAGACATATACATACATACAGATATACATACATAGACATACACACAGACATACATACAGACATACACACATAGACATACGGACAGTCATACATGCATGCAGACAGACATACATACACAGACAGACATACATACATACACATACATGCATCCAGACAGACAGACATACACGCATTCCTCCAGACAGACAGACATACATGCATACAGACATACACATACAGACAGACAGACATACATGCATACATACATACAGACAGACATACATACATACACATACATGCATACAGACATACATACATATGCATACAGACACACACACATACATACAGACAGACATACACATACATGCATACAGACACAGACATACATACAGACAGACACACATACACATACATGCATACAGACAGACATACATACAGACAGACACACAGACATACATACATACAGACATACATGCATACATACAGACAGACAGACACACATACACACACATGCATACAGAAATACATACATGCAGACAGACACACACACACACATACATACATACATACATACATAGACATGCATACAGACACACAGACATACAGACATACACATACATGCATACAGACACAGACATACACATACATGCATACAGACAGACAGACATACAGACATACATTCATACAGACAGACAGACACAGACAGACATACATACATGCACACACACAGCTCATTTTCCAGCCACCCTCCTGTCTCTTACCTTTTCTTTGCAGGAGGGTGGCTGGGGATGATGGGAGTCGGCGCTGCTCCCTCTTCATTGCTGGGCTCTCCCTCTTTACGGCTGGGCGGGCAGGCGCGCTCCTCCCGCGCGGAGTGAGCTGGGAGGAAGTGAGCACTTCCTCCCAGCAGCACTTGCGGCTGCTTTTTTTTTTTTTTTAAAGGGGCCCGGTCGCGCTATACAACGGCCACAGCGCTGACCGGGCCCCTGAAGGAGGGGGCTCATCGGGTGGCCTTAAGTGTGTGGACCACCCGATGGGCCCCACACGTGGGGCCCGGGCGGCCGGGCCCCCCAGGGCCGCCGGGCCCATGACAACTGTTATGGTTGTCATGCCCTGATGGCGGCCCTGAGTGTAGGGCAGGGGTGCCCAACAGGTAGATCCAAGAAGTTTTAAAACTACAGTTTCCATGATGCTTTGTCCTTCTAAAGGCAGTCTAAAGGCATGCAAAGCATAATGGGAGTTGTAGTTCTGCAACATCTGAGTCTTACCTATTGGGCACCGCTGGTGTAGTTGGTCAAGTTTTGCTTTGAGCTCAACCTAAGCAGAAATGCCCTTGTCAAGGTCCACCTCTAGGGAAGCATGAAATCACATGGCTGTTTTTTCTTTTACTCACCCTACCCATAGGTGTGTGCAGCCTATTTCATAAGGGTGTGCACCCTAAAGCACAAACACACACGTTGCATGTATATATATGTACATGGTGCTGTCTGTGTGTGCTTTGTGTGTGAGGGTGATGTGTGTGTGTCTGTAAGGGTGCTGTGTGTGTAAGCGTGCTGTGTGTGAGGGTGCTAGTAGTGTGTTGTTTGTGAGGGTGCTGGTAGTGTGCTGTGTGTGAGGGTGCTGTTAGTGTGCTGTGTGAGGGTGCTGTGTGTGTGAGGGTGATGTATGTGTAAGGGTGCTGTGTGCTGTGTGAGGGTGCTGGTACTGTTCTGTGTGTGAGGGTGCTGTTAGTGTGCTGTGTGTGAGGGTTTTGTGTGTGTCAAGTGTGAGGGTGCTGCATGCTGAGTGTGTGAGGGTGCTGTGTGTGGGTGCTGTGTGTGTGTGTGTGTGAACTTGTTTGGAGGGATTTTGGTGGTGGTAGGGGGCAGATTAGGAAATAGCTCCCCTCCCTTCTTACCTTTTGCCTGGGAGGGGGGATCCTTGCTGCCATCCCTGATCCCTGGTGGTCCTAGTGTGAGTGAACTCTAGCCTGCAGGGCTAGAGTTCACTCTCGCGAGATCTGAGCATTGCCATGGCAACGCTCCGACCTCGGGAGAGGAAACCTGCGGAGCTGCTGGCAAGAGCTCCCTGGGTCCTGTCCTGCCTCCCTCCCAGCCTGTGGGCCGATGAGTGAGACAGCGCAGGCCGCGGGGATTAGGGTGTGCCCAGGCACACCCAGCACACTCCGTGCGCACGCCTATGACCCTACCCATGTAGAGGGGAGGCTTATATAGACAATAAAGTTGTTCAAGTATTAGTACCTGCCAAAAGTCTCACTTTTGGCGGGCCAGTCCCAATTGCAGGATCCTGTCCTGCAGTCCCACTTCAGTTCCCTGCTGTCCCGCATCTGGGGACACCAGGGACCTGTCCCCGGGCAGCATATTGAAAGCACATCGTTAGACGAGCTTATGCTGTGCAGTGGGCACTAGAGCCAGGCAGGGAGTACTTCAGCAGCACTCCCTGCATGGTCTTCATAGCCGGGGGCCGGACAAGCTGCCTGTCAGTCTACCTTTATGGGTGTCGCTAGTGACATGTGTGGCCTCGCCCACTTGTCCTGAATCAAAGCAGTGAAATGTTGGGAGGTATAGGAAGGGGATATGTGGCATGTGAGAAATAGGAAACTATGAGGGATATATGAGGAATGAAGGTTGTGGGGAGATTTTGGGAGAAATGGGGGATGGGGCTGGGAGAGGTGAATGCGAGGGGATGACAAATAAACTTTGTAGAAAGCTCAGCTTCCAACATGCCAAATAGAGTAGAAAGAAAAAACACAGGGCGGGGCCGG
This sequence comes from Pelobates fuscus, assembly GCF_036172605.1. Taxonomy (NCBI): domain Eukaryota; kingdom Metazoa; phylum Chordata; class Amphibia; order Anura; family Pelobatidae; genus Pelobates; species Pelobates fuscus. Next base: position 171,062,504 of record NC_086321.1, on the reverse strand, counting down.
ACAGCCAACGGGATCAAACGTGCTCTGTCTGAGCTCCCGCTTTGGGGGACGGAAAATCAGCACAAACTGGAGGCAAAATCTTTCTAGCAACCGGTAACGGAGACTAAACTGAGCCCCACATCCTGGGGTACGAGGAGATACCCCTCAAGATCCTGTCTGGCACCTACAGTAACCCAACGAAGGCCCGAGGCACGTTGGAGCTTGAGCCGGGAAGAGACGGCCGCTCTCCTGGGTCTCCGGTTGGTGTCCGGCCTCCCCCCCCCTCTGGACCGGGGGGGTCATCCCGGTCTACATAAGCAACTGATATTATGCCAAGCTAGGTGGAAAACAATCACCCTGCTGGGAAAAACTCACCGGCAGCACCCTCCCAAGATGGCCGCCGCACGCCAGCCACATATGCGAAGTACCCACAGACTGGAACTTGCACACAGAGGAAATCATGCAGCGCCATCTGACCACCACAGTGACCTGTTTCAGGGATGTGTCATCTCACTACACTACGCTAAACAAAGTGATGTTTGCAGCATATATATTTGATGGAAAAACACATTTGTGCCTGTGGAAAGCACCATCACTCTCCTGAGGCCCACCCTATCCCTCCAAGAGGCATCTACAGTAGCTGCAGCTGCATCCACTCTTCTCCTGTGCGACACAGTGCACCACTCACCTCCTCAAGGTGCACCCCTTCCCAGACGGACAAGCAACCTTCAGAGCAAGCACACTGCCAGCACTGGGTATCGATTAAACAAACCCACATTCCTGGATGAAAATCACTAATGCTGCCGAAATCCTTGATACTCTGCAGGCCCTTGGACTACCCCCGCAAGTAGCCGCAGTCCCATCTCAGCCGACACCTTCGACATCCACTTCTCAACCGCGCAAGCAAGGCTGCCAAAATGGGCATCGGGTGAAGCAACTCGGACTCATGCACTACACGGCTCACGGCCGACAACCCTGCCTATGCCACAAGCAATCCTCATTGTTGATAACCCTGTCAAACGCTATGTTAATGCAGCACTTGTTATGAATGCGCCTGTTAGCAATGTTATAACATGTCCCTCACAGCATAGAAACGCTTGATTATTTATGGCATTAAGCATGTATTCTCACAATGTTCATGTACAGCTCGATGTTGGTGCCAGTAGAAAATTCTTACATAGTAAATGTGCTATATCCAGTCTTTTTTTTCAGCAGAGTGCAAATATTTAGCACACATAGCTGAATCTGCATGTCTTAATTAATTACTCTACACTGTTAGTTCTGCCGATACTAATCTTAGCATGCCTAGCCTGCTCTGACACTTAAGTGTTTTCATTATTATTTAGTTCTTTTAAATTACTCACATTACTGTCAGGCAGCTTACCTACTACATATATTGTTACTCAATACCGACTCTATAGTATTCTATAACTGACACTGAGATTTCTCTTGAAATTATCGTATTATATAATATAAAATGTGCATTGTTAATACCTGCCTAACACAAGTTTATGTATGTTGAATTGAAGGGCGAGCAAACGCTGTTGTTGCAATGCAAGCCTAATTGTTCTTTCGCAAGCACAATAAAATAAAGAATCAAAAAAAAAAATAAATAAATAAGAAAAAACAGACACATTATTATTATTATTATTTTATTATTTATATAGCGCCAACAAAATTGCGTAGCGCTGTACAATGGGGTCATAAAATGAAACATAAAAACACAGATGATAAACAGGCAAACGTCATTGCATACAAAAATTTTACCCTACATTTTTTAAACATAATTGACCAAATTAGAGAAAATAATTGTTACAATATAAAGTATAACACTAATAACCAAAATAAAGGCATATTAAATAATTAAAAATAAAAACATCACATCATAATGGTCTGGATATAATATAAATAATATCAACAAAATGTATCCAAAAAGTTAAACCTGCCTACAAAATATAAATAATACTTATCTTCAAGGGAACAGCCAGAAAAGAGGCATCGATTTTGCCTCATCATAGACCAGGCTGTTACCTGATTGTCTGCTAGTACATTTTATTTAGCACTTTCTGTGATATGATTTTTTTTTCCATGTCAAAAATAAGTCAAATCACAGCATAAAATGTAACTCCTCTCTGTAATAAAGTTCACCTTTTTTTGCAAAGAAGTACCTTTTAACTCCTCATTCACTTCATTCACCAAAAACAGGTTACAGTTGCAAAGCAATCTATAAGGGGGCAAGTTGGGTCACACATTCAAATATGTCATTATTAATTGGATCTTAAACCCTGTTTGCGGGATAATTCACAGTTTTTTCTGTGTTTGGGATCCAGAAGAACCCACAAGGCATTGCTTTTGTGGCCCTGTCTATCGTACACACCCTGCTAAGGCAGTGGCCCCAGTTTGCCTGTCTGACAAAAATAGCATCTATTCCAAACCCTATCAGCTCCTATTATACCTAACGGGGCCTGACAGCTGGGAACAGTCCTCATTAATTTTAATTGGGCCATAGAATTAAACTACGCACAACATGGATTTGTCTCCAACAACAGATACACATCTGACATAGTCTGAGCTGAATGTAGACAGCAGCTAATGCAAATAGATTAAAATAATATTTAAGGGCGCTAAAGCAAAAGTATGTCCTCATTTGGGATTATTTGAACCATTTTAACCTCGCAATCATTGTACAGTGTGTGTTACATTATCAAATTATTTTTCAGGGGGAAAAAAAACACTCAATCTATTATACTTTTAGATATTTAAAATCATTTAAGGGTATTCTGACTTTTGGAGCTCAGTGACAGAAGCACAGTAAATCCAATTTTGATATTTAGGATAACCCCAGCAATAGTGGTTTTTATCTAGTTTTCCGCAGCTTTTCCAAGCAGAGCTTCTTCTGGGGCATCTGTCTGGAATGTATATATTACTTGAGATTTATTGCCACATTCTGGTTTTCTATATTAATTACTGAACTCCTTTTTTCTCCTGCAATACGTATGCACATGGCATCATGGAAAAAAGAAAGTGTCCCAGGTGATGTGATAGGGCTTACAATTGCTGCAAGATTTACTGCCTCAGTACTTGTTCCAACAGCATTAAAACAATTTTAATAGGTGACAAGTAAAGCAAGATACAAGATCAGAAGTCCTTCTCTCTTGCCTTCATTATAACCATGTTTTATGGCACAGCCTAGTTTATGGGCATAATTCATGTAGACCAAGTAATTGCAACACATATAGTTACATGGTTACATAGTTACATTGACTATAATAAGACTTGTGTCCATCAAGTTCAGCCTTGGATCAAGAGGTTGTTTCCCCAATATAGTAAAGATTATAGCCCTGAATATTGTTTTTGTAAGTATTGATCCAGCTGCTGTCTAAACATTGTACAGACTCTGATAAAACCACCTCTTCAGGCAGAGAATTCCACATCATTATTGTTTTTACTGTAAAAAAACATTTTCTTTGCCGTAGACTAAATCTCCTTTTTTCCAGTCTATATCCATGACCTTGTGTTCTATGTATAGCCCAGTTTATGAATAGATTTCCAGACAACGGTTTGTAGTGGCCCCTAATATATTTGTATAACTTTATCAAGTCCCATCTGAGGTGCTATTTTTCTAAATGCAACATTTGAAGCATTTATTCATAACTAAATTCTTTCATTCTCTTGTTAATTGTGTAGCCCACCTCTGCACTTATTCTAGTGCCATGATATCCTTCTTTAGAACAGGCATCTAAAATTGCACAACATATTCAATGTATGGTCTTACCATTGATTTATAAAGAGGCAAAATTTTATTTTCATCCTGAGATGGGTTCCCAATTCTTTCTCATGTGTTGGTGTTATACTTGAAATGTATCAAAATCTCTGCCTAGAAACTATAAATCTGTAAACTTAAACATCTCTGGCTGTAAAAGTATTTAAAGGGTTTCCTTCCTACTAAGCCACATTCGTTTTTGTTTTTTTTTAATTTTATATTTGTTACCTAATGGTAACAAATATACATTTTTTCACAAAATAATTTATGATACTCAATAGGTTTCATACCACTTTCATACTATTTGGATTTAACTCAGGGTTGACATACAAACATACCCCACACCTTTCCTATTTTTTATATCCTTTATAAACAAAGTATAACCATTTAAGTTACCTGTCCACTCATATGTCTCATCCCACCAGTGGCGGATCCGGGGGGGATTGCCCCCCCCCCCGAGATTCTCTCCTGTCGGCTAATGCAGGGATGGCATTGCCCAAGTGCCAGCCCAGCAATGTGCCTGCGGACCTGGGAGGGAGATAATCTCCCTCCCCGGTCCGCAGGCACATTGCTGACAGCCGGCAGGGGAGGGAGTGAGAGAGTACCCAGGAGCTCTTACCTGCAGCTCCTCCGGGTCCTCCTCTCGCGAGATTTGGAGCGTTGCCGCGGTAACCACGGCAACGCTCCAAATCTCGCGAGAGTGAACTCTAACCGTGTAGCTGGGCTAGAGTTCACCTCACCACCACCGGACCACCAGGGAATCCCACTGGACCACCAGGGAACGAAATATCTCGCCCCTCCTCATCATTAAAGGTAAGAAGGGAGGGGGGACATAAATATATTAATTTTAATTAAATAAAAAAAAAAAAGCCTCCCTACCCTCCTTACCCCCCATACACACACTACCACACACTGCCCCAGAAACACTGCCCCCCATACACACACTACCACACACTGCCCCAGAAACACTGCCCCCCATACACACACTACCACACACTGCCCCAGAAACACTGCCCCCCATACATACACTACAAACACTGCCCCAGAAACACTGCCCCCCATACATACACTGCCACACACTGCCCCAGAAACACTGCCCCCATACATACACTACAAACACTGCCCCAGAAACACTGCCCCCCCTACATACACTACAAACACTGCCCCAGAAACACTGCCCCCCATACACACACTACACACACTGCCCCCATACATACACTGCAAACACTGCCCCCAATACACACACTACACACACTGCCCCCCATACACACACTACCACACACTGCCCCAGAAACACTGCCCCCCATACATACACTACAAACACTGCCCCAGAAACACTGCCCCCATACATACACTACCACACACTGCCCCAGAAACACTGCCCCCCATACATACACTACAAACACTGCCCCAGAAACACTGCCCCCATACATACACTACAAACACTGCCCCAGAAACACTGCCCCCCATACACACACTACACACACTGCCCCCCATACATACACTGCAAACACTGCCCCATACACACACTACACACAGTGCCCCCCATACACACACTACCACACACTGCCACAGAAACACTGCCCCCCATACACACACTACCACACACTGCCCCAGAAACACTGCCCCCATACATACACTACAAACACTGCCCCCCATACACACACTACACACACTGCCCCCCATACATACACTACAAACACTGCCCCCATACATACACTACAAACACTGCCCCCATACACACACTACACACACTGCCCCAGAAACACTGCCCCCCATACACACACTACCACACACTGCCCCCCATACATACACTACAAACACTGCCCCCATACACACACTACACACACTGCCCCCCATACATACACTACAAACACTGCCCCCCATACATACACTACAAACACTGCCCCCCATACACACACTACACACACTGCCCCCATACATACACTACAAACACTGCCCCCATACACACACTACACACACTGCCCCAGAAACACTGGTCCCCATACACACACTACAAACACTGCCCCAGAAACACTGGTCCCCATACACACACTACACACACTGCCCCCCATACATACACTACAAAAACACGGCCCCCCATACACACACTACACACACACTGCCCCAGAAACACTGCCCCCCATACACACACTACACACACTGCCCCAGAAACACTGCCCCCATACACACACTACACACACTTGCCCACAAACACTGCCCCCATACACACACTGACCCACAAACACTGGCCCCCATACACACACTACAAACACTGCCCCCCATATACACACTACACACACTGCCCCACAAACACTGCCCTCATACACACACTACACACACTGCCCCAGAAACACTGCCCCCATACATACACTACAAACACTGCCCCCATACACACACTACACACACTGCCCCCATACATACACTGCAAACACTGTCCCCAATACACACACTACACGCACTGCCACCCATACACACACTACCACACACTGCCCCAGAAACACTGCCCCCCATACATACACTACAAACACTGCCCCAGAAACACTGCCCCCCATACATACACTACAAACACTGCCCCAGAAACACTGCCCCCCATACACACACTGCACACACTGACCCCATACATACACTGCAAACACTGCCCCCCATTCACACACTACACACACTGCCCCCATACACACACTACCACATACTGCCACAGAAACACTGCCCCCCATACACACACTACCACACACTGCCCCAGAAACACTGCTCCCCATACATACACTAAAAACACTGCCCCCATACACACACTACACACACTACCCCCATACATACACTACAAACACTGCCCCCATACATACACTACAAACACTGCCCCCCATACACACACTACACACACTGCCCCAGAAACACTGCCGCCCATACACACACTACCACACACTGCCCCAGAAACACTGCCCCCCATGCATACACTACAAACACTGCCCCCATACACACACTACACACACTGCCCCCATACATACACTACACACACTGCCCCCCATACATACACTACAAACACTGCCCCCCATACACACACTACACACACTGCCCCAGAAACACTGACCCCCATACACACACTACACACACTGCCCCCCATACATACACTACAAACACTGCCCCCCATACACACACTGCACACACTGCCCCAGAAACACTGCCCCCCATACACACACTACACGCACTGGCCCACAAACACTGCCCCCATACACACACTGCCCCACAAACACTGGCCCCCATACACACACTACAAACACTGCCCCCCATATACACACTACACACACTGCCCCACAAACACTGCCTTCATACACACACTACACACACTGCCCCAGAAACACTGCCCCCATACATACACTACAAACACTGCCCCCATACACACACTACACACACTGCCCCCATACATACACTGCAAACACTGCCCCAATACACACACTACACACACTGCCCCCCATACACACACTACCACACACTGCCCCAGAAACACTGCCCCCCATACATACACTACAAACACTGCCCCAGAAACACTGCCCCCCATACATACACTACAAACACTGCCCCCATACATACACTGCAAACACTGCCCCCAATACACACACTACACACACTGCCCCCATACACACACTACCACACACTGCCACACAAACACTGCCCCCCATACACACACTACACACACTGCCCCAGAAACACTGCCCCCCATACATACACTACAACACTGCCTCCATACACACACTACACACACTGCCCCCATACATACACTACACACACTGCCCCCCATACATACACTACAAACACTGCCCCCCATACACACACTACACACACTGCCCCCCATACATACACTACAAACACTGCCCCCCATACACACACTACACACACTACCCCAGAAACACTGACCCCCATACACACACTACACACACTGCCCCCCATACATACACTACAAACACTGCCCCCCATACACACACTACACACACTGCCCCAGAAACACTGCCCCCCATACACACACTACACACACTGGCCCACAAACACTGCCCCCATACACACACTGCCCCACAAACACTGGCCCCATACACACACTACAAACACTGCCCCCCATATACACACTACACACACTGCCCCACAAACACTGCCCTCATACACACACTACACACACTGCCCCAGAAACACTGCCCCCCATACATACACTACAAACACTGCCCCCATACACACACTACCACACACTGCCCCAGAAACACATACATACACTACAACCCCATACATACACTACAACCACTGCCCCCATACACACACTGCCCCAGAAACACTGGTCCCCAAACACACACTACAAACACTGCCCCCATACACACACTACACACACTGGCCCACAAACACTGCCCCCATACACACACTGCCCCACAAACACTGGCCCCCATACACACACTACAAACACTGCCCCCCATATACACACTACACACACTGCCCCACAAACACTGCCCCCATACACACACTACACACACTGACCCACAAACACTGCCCCCATACACACACTGCCCCAAATACACTGCCCCATACACACACTGCCCCACATACACTGCCCCCATACACACACTACACACACTGCCCTACAAACACTGTCCCATACACACACTACACACACAGCCCCACAAACACTGCCCCCATACACACACTGCCCCACAAACACTGCCCCCATACACACACTGCCTCACAAACACTGCCCCCATACACACACTGCCCCAGAAACACTGCCCCCATACATACACTACAAACACTGCCCCCATACACACACTACCACACACTGCCCCAGAAACACATACATACACTACAACCCCATACATACACTACAACCACTGCCCCCATACACACATTGCCCCAGAAACACTGGTCCCCAAACACACACTACAAACACTGCCCCCATACACACACTACACACACTGGCCCACAAACACTGCCCCCATACACACACTGCCCCACAAACACTGGCCCCCATACACACACTACAAACACTGCCCCCCATATACACACTACACACACTGCCCCACAAACACTGCCCCCATACACACACTACACACACTGACCCACAAACACTGCCCCCATACACACACTGCCCCAAATACACTGCCCCATACACACACTGCCCCACATACACTGCCCCCATACACACACTACACACACTGCCCTACAAACACTGTCCCATACACACACTACACACACTGCCCCACATACACTGCCCCCATACACACACTACACACACTGCCCTACAAACACTGTCCCATACACACACTACACACACAGCCCCACAAACACTGCCCCCATACACACACTGCCCCACAAACACTGCCCCCATACACACACTGCCTCACAAACACTGCCCCATACACACACTACACACACTGCCCCACAAACACTGCCCCCATACACACATTGCGCACACTGCCCCACAAACACTGCCCCCATACACACACTACACACACTACCCCACAACATTGCCCCATACACACACTACACACACTGCCCCACAACACTGCCCCCCATACACACACTGCACACACTGCCCCACAAACACTGCCCCCATACACACACTACACACACTGCCCCACAAACACTGCCCCCCATACACACACCGCCCCACACACACACTGCAACTCTCACACACACTGCCACCCTCACACACACACACACACACACACACTGCCCCACACATACACTGCCCCCTAACACACACACTGCAACCCTACATACACTGCCGCCCTCACGCACTCGCACTTCACCACTCACACGCACACTGCACCTTTCACACACACTTCACACCTAACACATACCACTGCTCCTATGCCCAATATCCCAGCAGACCCCAGGTAAGTTGTCAAACTGTTCTTAAACGGTTTGACTACTTACTCTGGGATGGGATCCTGGCACTACTGGCGCCATAACTACTACACTGAGCTGTAGTGGTTATTGTGCCTAGATTATTTCTTTAAATAATCTACAAGTGCCCCTCCCGAGATCAGGTTCTGGATCCGCCACTGCATCCCACCATGTTTCCGTTATGGCTATTATGTCATATTGTTTATTATATGCTATTGCCTCTAGCTCCCCCATTTTGTTATTCAGGCTCCTTGCAATAGCAAGCATACATTTAATATAGTCATATTGTCGTGTTAATAGAGTCATTTTGCGCAAATTTTTATTACTGTTACACACCTCATCTGCACTAATCTTACCTTTCACCCCATATCCACACTCTTCAGGGCCAGACTGGAAATACAAAGCGGGTGTGTGTTTGTTTGGTTGTTTTTAATGTGTGTCTTTTCAAGCTTGAGGGCGATTCCAAATTTCCAAATGTTCCACAAGAATAAATCTCACACATTGTGTAACGGACCACCTGGCACAAGACTGGGTACCTCCATTTAAGGATGCTCCTAGCACTTTCTGAGTGCTCCAAGCACTCCAGCCGACACCATAACCCCCGTAGACTCCTTCAGAGAGCAAGACAGGAGCAAGCTCTTAAAAGAGCTTAGAAGTGATTATCCAAGGGAGCATGCAGAGCATAGCAATCCCTTGTAGTGATATAGCAATTCCCCCAATAAGAGACAGGACTCTAGATTGAGGGTGAAGAAGAACTGTTTTACTTGTCACCAAAGTGCCTTCTTTTATGCAGGTTTAACACATACAGGACCACCCACAGGGTTTTACAGAACAACCAATAAACACGCAGTATACAGTACAAACACTCCAATCAATTACACACAAACCCTCCCCTCAGCCTGTGATATAATTACTGAACACAATGGGTTAAAGTAATTATCACAGGCAGGAAAAATATACTTTTTACACATGTACTGTAACTTTAAAAATATACATTCAATCTTCATAAAAATTACATCTTCGAACTCACACTTTACTTACAAACATATCCAAAATTCAGCCAATTCCATCCATGGGTTAAAAAGTTAGCTGGAAGTCCTTCATGACCAACTGCAAGCACATTTTCCTGCCCAAAACAGTTCCATAGATTTGGGTTGTGCGGTCAGTCAATTTCACACTGAACGTGTGTTCGAATCTTCGAACGGGACTTAGTCTCTGTGGCTGAAAACTCAGTGCAAGAGAAGGTAAGAGTCAGCGGTGTTCGTTGAAATGTGTAGCTGATTTCAGTTCCATGGATTTGGCTACACATACCACTGAACTCTACCCAAGAGCAAGCATTTTCATCTAGACCGATTTCTTTGAGTTTGAACACTAATCTATTGCGTGGAACTGTATCAAATGCCTTGGCAAAATCCAAATAGATCACATCCACTGCAACATCCTGATCTATACTTCTACTTACTTCTTCGTAGAATGCAATCAAGTTAGTCTGACATGACCTGTGCTTCATAAAACCATGCTGTTTTTTGCTGATAACCATGTTCTTCTCAAGGAATTCTTGAATATTATCCCTTAACAGCCTTTCAAATACTTTTCCAGCCATGGAAGTTAAGCTCACAGGTCTATAATTTCCAGGCAAGGATTTTGAAACCTTTTTGAATATAGGAACCACATCTGCCTTCCTCCAATCCTCCGGAACACTTCCTGAAAGAAAAGAATCTTGAAAAATGAAAAACAGAGGTTCACTTATTTCTACACTTAGTTCCTTAAGTACTCGTGGATGAATACCGTCAGGTCCTGGAGCTTTTTTTATATTAACTTTCTTTAGTTGCTGCAGCACCTTGTCTTGAGTTAACCAATAACAATTATTCTGCAAGTATTTAGCAGCAATCACTTGCACATCTAATGCCATGGGTTCTTCCTTAATATATACGGAGGAGAAGTAGGTTATTTAAAATTCCTGCCTTTTCCTGGTCTTCATTAACTAACCCCCCCGTTCCAGATTTTAGTGTTCCTACACTTTCATTTTTTTGGTTTTTTAGAATTTATGTACTTAAAGACTGCTATGGGGTTGGTTTTGCTCTCTTTGGCTATCATTTTTTCATTTTGAAGTTTAGCGAATCTAATCGCCTTTTTGCACGCATTATTGGCTTCCTTATATCTTTTATAGGATGCATCTGATTTGTCTGATTTAAATGCTTTAAATTACCTTTTCTTATTTTTAATCTCTTGTTTTACTTCTCTACTAAGCCACATTGGTTTCAATTTGTTTCTTTTATATTAATTACCCAATGGTACATACTGGGAAATGTACCTTTCTAATATTTGTTGGAAGATTTTCCATTTAACCTCATTGTTCTTTTCACTGGCCCCTGTTCTCTGTCGGGTCTTCTTACCCATTTGCGGGAACAAAAAAGGCATTAGTGGGTTGTTTGTCCTTGTGGGGTACCGTAGGGGGCGGTTGTGCATTTCGATGGCACTGTAGGGTCCCAGATTGACATGGATTTGATGTCGCTTGTAGGGAGCTCTGCAGGATTGCTGCCATTAAGGTCAGATGCTAGACTCCGCTCCCCTCTCCTAGTTATTTAACCATCTGATGGGCCTCATCCTATGGCCTCATGGCAGCGCCACCCCCTAAACCTGCTTTTATCATGCGGTATCATGCATGATTTGGTGGGGGAATTGCAGCCATTAAATTCCCGGGTGGCAGTGCTTCCTAAATCCTCACTGGTGGAAGCCAACTGCTAACTTTGATGGTGTACCGGTTATAGCAGTTGGCTGCACCTGCCTCCAACACCTTCCTCTTTTCTTCCCTCAGACTGTTGACAGTCCATGGGGAAAATAGATTAAAACAATATTTTAGGCATTATGGCTATACAGTCTGGAACCTGGTGCTGCAGCACACTGGATAATTTCCTGGTATCCCGGTGGGCCAGTATGGCCCTGACCTCCTTGTACTGAGCTAAATCCCTTTATGTTCTGCATTAATTTACTATACTTATGTGTCCTACACCACCTATCATTAGTTTTAAAATTTCTTACAGACTTGTAGCCATCATGTCCCAGAGCACAGCGAGCCCTCTTTCATTTAGGTGCAATCGATCATGGCTATAGAGATTGTACCCAAGTGCAAAATGAGCCCAATGCTTCAAAAAGCCCAAACTCTCCTTTCTACCCCACAACTTCAGCAAACTTAATCTTATAGTTTATTGGGATTAATTCACTATAAATTGAATGCATGCTGTGTTGACTGCTAATCATGTTGGCCAACCCCATTAACCTTTCCCAATGTAAGGGCATGCTATGCAATCCTTCAAAAGAAAAGCTTAAAGGTCGTTAGGGTGGCATAGCATGCCCTAACGATCAGACCCTCCCTGCAGCCTGTTTACATAACCTCCTCACCGGAGCCGATCACCGGAATGCCTGACAATCGAGGCAGTCCCCCTGCAGCCATACAATTGCAATGACACCACTACACCTCAACAGATTGTCTACAGAGAACTGCCTGTTTTGTTAGGAAAATCCCCAAACATATAACTAATAAAAATAATATAATTATGTACAAATAACATATAAAATACATTCAGTAAAATTATAAATATTAATATCAAAATACACTTATGCTGAAATTATATATATCATCTAATGTATATTAGATATTATTAATGTATAATTTAATTTGAAAGCCCCATATTTAACCCTCTAACATTCCAAAACACCATGAAAACTTTACATGGGTGGGTACTATTGTACTTGTGAGACATTGCTGAAAACAAATATGAGAGTTTTAGAGCAGTAAATGTATAATGATGATGATATCATCAGTAAAAGGGCATTTTTTTTTTTTTTTTTTTAATTCTTTATTTTGTTTGTGCATGAGGAGTTACAAGCATAAATCAAGTGCCACAACAGCACACATGGATTAATCACCAGTATCAACAATGTGGTACTCAAAAACTGCACTTTTTTTTTTTGTACGTTGTAACAATCTAGTAACAATTTTGACATGTAGTAAAAATTATGTTAGAACAGTTAGCGCATCTGTGTTTCAAGCTAAATTCAAACACGATATTTATGAGGTGCAATAAAAAGTTAATCGCAGGCGTGTTATATTTGCTTATAGTCTCCTACATAACATATAATGGAGTGATCACCTGGAGAGCAGGGATAATAGGCATAACATACAGGCTTATACTGCTGGAACAGGTCGCATAGTTAAACATTTCTGTGATTGCAAGACTTTCGTCTGTACCCATCTAAGTTATGTAGTACAAGACCTGAGCTGTTGCCGTTACAGTTAGACTGTGAGGTCGCTTGTCTGGTCTGTTTATGTCGCTTTATAAGAGTGAGTAGGTCTAACGCTTAAGGTTAAGGTTAAGTAGTTTGTATGTAGTGCGACATGTATGTCTCAAAAAGCGTAATGATGTGTTTGACACGGTATCAGGCTAGTGAACGCAGCATCGCACTACGCTAGACAGGTGATAGTAGTTTGAGGTTCTGCCCGCTATTGGGCACGATTTACATAGTGTAACTAACGTGTGCAAAAAAAAAAAAAAAAACAACAGTAACTGTGCCTGGACACTTCAGTTATTACTCTCTTGGCCACTAAATGCAGTGAGACATAACAGGATGAAGCCCCCTGTCTTTAAGTTCACTGCGAGATGCAGTTAAACAATATATTAAGTAAAATAAAAATGAATAACACATTGTGCATGTACGGTACGCAGATTGTTATGCACTATATGTGACATAAGGATAGCCATGGCATCATACACAATAAACCAAAATGGTACTGTTCTAAGCTAAAGATCGAAAACTTAGCGAGGGTGGGTTGTCGTGTAAATCATAGGCTAAGTAACAGGCTGCGGGCATGCATTTTGGTTGATTATATAACATATAACATATTCTTACGTCCAGTTGTGCATTATGAAAAAGTAATTTTCGAACAGAGTAATATATGTTAGTTTTAGCTTTTGTGCAAGAGTAGGTAACGTTTAAGCAATCTGATTTATAGGTAAACATGCTATGCTATGGTAGTAGGTCGTAAAAATTTCGATAGGAGTATACTGTGCATACAGGATACGAGATAGGCATGAAAACAAATCCAATTAAATAAGCATTTGTGTCTCTTGGCGTTCAGCTAATTGCAGCACTTTGAGAACGCCTGAAACTATCAGGTGTATTTATGTGCTAGCCTACGGCTGTGGTCTCATGGGGACTGAGCGTGGAACATTCAAAGTAATATAATGCAGTTGTAACTTAAAAAACAAAAAAGAAACAAAAAAAACAAAACAGTCCACTGTCAGAAGAGGAACCACAATAAAAAAGAAGAAGAGTTCCATTCGAGCCAGGCCATGATTAGACGGGCCCAGAAGGAAAGTCATTTGCAGTACTTCACGTGTTGGCCGTGCTTGCAGGCACTCTGGCCGGTAGTCTGGGTACGAATTCCGCTGCCCTGGCCGGGTCCCAGGACGGTGGGTTCTTGGGTCTTTCCGCCGGTACTGGTAGCGGGTCTGTGGGTAGGTCCAGCTGCCTCAGAAGTGCCGGTGTCTCGGTTATACAGCGTGCTGAGACTGTGGTGTCCCCCTTAGTGACCAGCAGGGTGAGTGCCGGGCCCCAGCGGTAACGCATGTGGTGAGCCCGCAGGGTGGAAGTTAGCTGTTGGAAGGTCCTTCTCCATGCTAGGGTCGCCCCCGATAGGTCTGCATAGAAGGTAAGATGCATATCTTCGAAGAGGTAGGGCGAGTTGTTGCGGACGGCCGCCAGGACTGTCCCTGTAGGTCTGGAATTGTATCACGACGTCTCTCGTGGCAGCAGTCGGCGCTTTGGCTGGTTTTGGGACCCGGACGATGCCGTCGATTGTTCCAGCTTTTACCATCTTTGGTTGTAGTAGGGCCGTGAGAAGCCGCCGGACGACATGAGGCAGCTCAGCTTCGGGTATGTTTTCACTGATGCCCCTGACCTTGAGGTGCTTTTGTCGGCGTTTATCTTCGAGTTCTGCAAATCGCATGTCACTCAGAGACATTTGTTGCCTTATCTCTTGTACCTCCTGCTGGAGCTGACGGAGTTGGCCAGTGTGGGTGCTTGAGGTGGATTCTACAGCTCCCAGTCGTCCAGTGAGGCCCCGCAGGGTGTCTCTAAGCGATGCGACGTCCGCTGAGATCTTGGCATGGTGGTCCGCCATGAGGTCCCTGATGGCCTCCATGCTTACTGGCGTGGGTGCCGAGTTCGGCAACTGTTGTGTCCTCTCTGGCGGCAAGGGTCGGCTTGCCTGGATGTGTTCCCCCCCTTCCTCATCTGACGTCTCGGTATAGAAATCCGAGCATCCGCCGTGCAAGGACGCCATGTTTGAACCCGCGGCTCCTCGGGCCTGCTGCCACATCTCGTCGATGTTCATGCTGGCCGCAGGCTTCTCAGGTTTGAGCTTTTTGTTTTTCTTCCTCATTGGGAGCGTGTGGACTTAGTGATTGTTCTGGGGAGATTCCAACCTTTAAAGGTGGGTATATTGGGTCAAATTCACTATCTTCGCTCAGAGCCGAGCCGACATGCGACCACTCTCCTCCGTTGCTTAGCTCCGCCCCCAAAAGGGCAGTTTTTTTGTGTGAAAAATGCAACAAAATAAATATAAACACTAATTGTGGCTACTAAAAAAAGACTGGAATACTCCGTTTTGAATACCCTGGGTTGTCTACTTTTGTAAATGGTATGCCATGTCGGGGATAATTCTCATTCCTGATGTTCCATATGGTCTCAAAGGCAAAACCAATCTGGTAAATTTCAATGTGTAAGATAGGAATGAATAGGGCAAACTATTTATTTTACCCTGTACCTTTCCAAAAAAACATGAAGCTTGTACACAGGTGGCATCGTTGTACTTGTGGGACGTCACATCATACAAACATGTGTGTTTTATTAAAGTAAAAGCTAACAGTATTATGACATTCACAGTTAAAATACCATGCAGAAAAATAACAGCAAAATAAAATTTCTTAAGTTCTCACACTTTTTTATGTTTTATTCATAATATTCATATTTCTCCTGAACAAAATTATATATAATAGTTGTGGGTGCTCTTATTATGAAAGCAGTAAATTAAGGTTGAATAGACAATTGGACAATTGCCTTTATCCTTAAAGGACCACTATAGTGCCAGGAAAACATACTCGTTTTCCTGGCACTTTAGGGTCTCTAGGTCCCCCCCCCACCCTTAGGGTCTTCCTCCCGCCGGGCTCTAGTGTGAGTGGGGTTAAACACATACCTTAAGCCAGATGCATGCATATCTCTCTAGTGATGCTGCAGATAAATCTTGTATTTATAATCTGGGGAAGGAAAAAAAGAAAAAAATTATCTTCCCTACAGACCACCCACTATCTGAGGCCTAACTAGACAATGAGAATGGTACTTAAAAATAAAAAAAAATAAACTAGGTATTAGGGGGGAAGGGAAGATAGCAAGGCACGGTGATTCAAAGAGCAGGTTGCCTGTGTGCAACACTTTTCTATGTAGTAGATCTACCACTGTGCGACATTTTATACTGATGCATGTTGTATTTCATAAACACCTGTTGTACAAATTGGCATGTATGATATCTGTCTCTCCACCTGATTGCTCAGAATTAAAAAAAAAACTAAGAAAAAATATATAAGCCCTGGAATTTTTTTACTGTCATCACAGTGTGCATTGGTCCAAAACGTTGGAGAATCTGCTCTAGAGCAGTGCTCCACAACCCTCTCCTCAAGGCACACCTAACAGTCCAGGATTTAGGGATAACAGGGTGTGTCTAAAGGGTTTAAAAACAAAACAAAAAAAAAACTAAAATCACCTCAGACTATTAGACTCTGAGGCTTTTTTTTTTTTTCACCCTTTAAACACTCCCGGGTAATCCTTAAATCCTGGACTGTTAGGTGTGCCTTGAGGAGAGGGTTGCTCTAGATGATGGACAGTTGGGTGATTCTCTTTCAGGCCATAGTAGTTTCACTGTCATCATAATTCCTGTTGTGTTCTTACCTGTCCATTTTGAACCTCAGCACTGGCTCCATCTCCAGGTCATTGGTAGGGGGGACCTAATGGGCATGCACAGCAAGTGCCACACATGCATTTGGTGTTCCCCATAGGAAAGCATTTAATCAATTGCATCATCAATCCAGCGTTGTTTCAGAGTTAAACTCTTTAAAACAGCAGCAAGCACCTCCAGTGGCTTTCTACCAGAAAGCATTGAGGAATGTCAGCTTCTCTAAAATTGCAATGTTTTTAGCTGCAGGGTTAAGGGGATAGGGACAGTGCACCCAGACCTGTTCAATTAAATTAAGTGATCTGGGTGCCTATAGTGTCCCTTTAACATTGTATGACTGGGTGCCTGCACTGCAGTCTATAGGATTAATCTCCTCACTGTTTAAATATTACACAAGGTACACAGCTCTTAGCCTGGACTAACCTTAGAAATGTATCACTTCTCAATTACTGTTCTAGATTGTATCTTGAAAGACTGAAGATAGAAGTCATTACAGAGCAGGCAGAAAATAGGACCTCTCTCTCCCTAGCAATAGAAAAAATGTTTTGTGTAATTTAAATTATTTTAAAAGTTGACTAGTGATGTCGCGAACATTAAATTTTCCGTTCGAAAATGTTCGCGAACGGGCGAACCCGGCGAACCGCCATAGACTTCAATAGGCAGGCGAATTTTAAAACCCACAGGGACTCTCTCTGGCCACAATAGTGATGGAAAAGTTGTTTCAAGGGGACTAACACCTGGACTGTGGCATGCCGGAGGGGGATCCATGGCAAAATTCCCATGGAAAATTACATAGTTGATGCAGAGTCTGGTTTTAATCCATAAAGGGCATAAAACACCTAACATTCCTAAATTGTTTGGAATAACGTGCTTTAAAACATCAGGTATGATGTTGTATCGATCAGGTAGTGTAAGGGTTACGCCCGCTTCACAGTGACAGACCAAACTCCCCGTTTAACGCACCGCAAACAACCGCAAACAGTCCATTTGCACAACCACAAACTCCCCATTTGCACAAGGTTGGATACCAAGCTAGCCATGTCCCGTTCCTTGTCCTCACTGATGTCATTGAAGGTCTCTTCCTCCACCCAGCCACGTACAACACCAAGGGTCCCCGAAAGGTGACAACAAGCCCCCTGTATTTTTTTTTTTAAATGTACACTACTGTTACACCAGATATGAGTTGCACTGGTGTGACACTGTGCCCTGGCAGGCCCTGAAACGCACATGTGTGAAGGAAACTGACTGCTATTATTTCACAGTCAAATTTCTAGTTTTTTTTTTAATGTACACTACTGTTACACCAGTGATTGGCCCACGTCATGCCTACGCCCCCAAAACGTTTGTGTGGGGGTGCTGGAATGACGTGGGCCAATGGGAGCCTAAATCAACTTTTGGCTCCCACTGCCCCTTTAAGAGCGAGCTCGTGACTCGAGCCGTGCTCCTAGTGCCAGGCGGGCCACGTGACCGATCACTGTGGTCAGTGCACGCGGCTAAGTCAGAAGAGGAGATCAAGCCGCATGCAGCTCGTGTGGAGGCAGGAGTGATCCAGCCACGCGCGGCTCAAGCTTAGGAGCCAGGTCGGTCCCAGGATAAGGTAAATACAGCCACAACCACTTATCCCAATCACACACCTTTCCTAACGTCCTATCCCATTAAAAGCATATTACCGCGTATTTAATAAAACAGATAGACCCCCTACTTCATCCAGGTTACCAATCGATGGTTCGATATTCTGAGCCCTCTCTGATTTACTGTACACGACTATTCGATATTTTATATAGCATTTTATGTTTGTTTGAGACCACCTTAAAAATATTGGATATCGCTAAAAATCATGATCACTATATACTTTCTCTACAAACCTCTAAAACGAACCAAACTACTCATCCATCCGCTATACCACTTTATCCCACCTAGAACTAGTGCCCAGTTAAAATACTTGACTCTTACTTACCCACACTCAGTCATGCCACACACATTTCACCACTACTCTCACTGAATCCCTCTGACTACGGCTAAATTCATCTTCTACATCAGAACACTACTCCTAAGATTGGATTGTATCCATGTCTCGGGTCTTTCATTTAGAATAGGGGCAGCTTCGGTCTTCTTCAACACTGACACTCCAGTGCATATTATTAAAAGATTGGGCAGATGGAAATCCTCAGTCTACAACCGATATATTCCTCATCCCGAGAAAGAAATGAGGAAAGCTTTTAAAAGTTTGGCTTTGTAAATTTGATGCAATAAGTGTGTTTTTCTTTAATACCTTTTCACCCTCTTTGCATGAACCCGATTTACATATATTACTAATATGTTTCTGAACATATATATTATATTATTCACTCACTCACTCACTCTCTGGGCCGGCCTAAGACATCATGCTGCCTAGGTCCAACGATAAATGACTATGGGGGATAATGTATAATAAACACAGGTTACTGGCTATGGGGGGGATAATGTAAAATAAACACAGGTTACTGGCTATGGGAGGGATAATGTATAATAAACACAGGTTACTGGCTATGGGTGGATAATGTATAATAAACACAGGTTACTGGCTATGGGAGGATAATATATAATAAACACAGGTTACTGGCTATGGGAGGATAATGTATAATAAACACAGGTTACTGGCTATGGGGGGATAATGTATAATAAACACAGGTTACTGGCTATGGGAGGATAATGTATAATAAACACAGGTTACTGGCTATGGGGGATAATGTATAATAAACACAGGTTACTGGCTATGGGGGGGATAATGTATAATAAACACAGGTTAGTGGCTATTGGAGGGATAATGTATAATAATCACAGGTTGCTGGCTATGGGAGGATAATGTATAATAAACACAGGTTACTGGCTATGGGAGGATAATGTATAATAAACACAGGTTACTGGCTATGGGAGGATAATGTATAATAAGCACAGGTTACTGGCTATGGGGAGGATAATGTATAATAATCACAGGTTGCTGGCTATGGGAGGTATAATGTATAATAAACACAGGTTACTGTAAACACAAACACAAAAAAATAATAATAATAAAAAAAAAAAAGAATGCAGTTTCAGAATTAATCTAAATTGTATGCTGTCTAGGGGGTGGGAGGGTCTGGGAGGGAGGGTCTGCTGCTGATTGGCTGGAATGTGTCTGATGACTGTGAGGTACAGGGTCAAAGTTTACTCAATGATGACGAATAGGGGTCGGACCGAACATCGCATATGTTCGCCGTCCGTTGCGAACGCGAACAAGCTATGTACGCTAGGAACTATTCACCAGCGGACATCACTAAAGTTGACTAGTATATAGGTTTAAAAAAAAATTTGAAAATAGTGATGGTAATTCTTTCCTTAAATTTTTTTGGGACTATTGTTGGTTTCAGGATTCTGAACCTATTAATATCCAGAGAAAGATACAACTTGACATTAATCTTACCCTTTCTTTTTCTAGGATGAATTAGATATACATGTTCAGACAATATCCTAATTTCCATCCTGCACTGTGGATAGCAAATTCTGAGCACCATAGAATGATAATATTAGCATTTATACAGTGCCAACATATTCCGCTGCATTTCAATTATAGAAAGCGGAAGAGGTGAAGAAGGCCCTATTGAAATGAGCTTACAATCTATGAGGATTTCAGGTAAGTGTATACTTTATATTAATTAGCGGGTAGTTTAGACATATTTGTTTTCAGAGATTTTATATTTTCTGGAAGTTTAAGATAATGCTCTGTGGATACATCTGTTTGCACGGTGGCATCTAAACTGATGGGTAGAAAGCAAAACAATGCAAAAAAAAAAACAAAACCCAACATAAAACAAACAAATAAACAAAAAAACAACCCAAGTGATTAAATCAATAAAATATAAAGCCTATGAAAATAATACATAAACTTTTAAACTTTGATGCTGCTTGCTCCCCTTCCCCTCAGACATCAATTGTCCTCTTGGCATTTATTGGCAGGCTGTCCAGCTTTGTGCTACCTGTTGTAAGGGTGCATGTCATTTATGCATCATGTCTGATGTTGGCCGCTGTTCTCCAACCTCTTGTATGGTTCCTGTATATCCAATAATGCGTTAAAGTGTTTTTTCAGAATTTTTGATATTTGACTGGGTTAGTATTACAATTTCCTCATTTCTTGTATTTCTTACTTTGGACCATTGTCTTGACTATGTTTAGATGTTTGCAGACATGCTTTGCTTTACTATAGGCAGCCGGTCATGCTAGGATAAGGTAATATGCTACTCTCCTATGTTACCGTTACCATCCTTTAGACGGGTGCCGTAACTTACCCTGTGTCTGTGTTGGAGTATTAGATAATCTTGCAGGGCATTAAATCTCAAGTTCCATGCTACTAGCCAGGCATTAGACATTACTTACCACTGTATGTCTGGAGATTTCATGGCATACTCACCAAGGTAAATTTCTACACACCAGGGATACATTTTCACTCATGAACGTCTAATGGTGAATGGAAATTTTGAGCTCGAACCTAATACAATTCAGATCTACCGTCTACAGAGATCAACCTGTAGACCCTATGCATTTACTAGTAATTCTGCCTCGTTATTGACAAGTTAAGCTGCTATTTCTGTGTCTCCCTTCAGCCCTACTGAGGGGCTTCACATCCCTCTTCCTTCTTATCTTTATGACCCTAATTTATTTATATATTCATTGGTATTTTGGTGAAGTTCTTGATGGTCACCTTCTACGTGTGTCTGTAAAACCTTGCCAGTTTTCCATTTCTGTGAACTAGTTCTGTTGCTTGGTAGCTACAGTTCCACCTGGTCATTTCTATTCCAGTCAGTCATAGTAAACTTAGAGATTTGTTTCATGCTGAACTGCAATTTGGCCAGGCGGATGATTGGTTGAAATTCTGAACCACCAATTGCCAGAATCTCAGGGAAACTGACTTGTGCAAACCCAAACATGTTTATTTTGTTTCATGAATCAGAGTATCATCCCTGGCACTTGAAAATAGGTGGATGGAATTAGGAAGATGGTGTTTTTTAGGGTGTGGGCAAATAAGTAGCTTAGTTTGCTATGATGAAGATGAGGTCTGCTCAGTCATGTTGGCTGCACCTCCTGTCCAATCAAAAGGTTAAAAAAAATTAAGTGACAATTGAACAATAGATTGAAAAAAGTAGGAGCAGTAAAACAATCTATGCATCCAAGAAGGATTCTTTCTGACACTTTGACTGCAACTATTGAGAGAGACAGACCAGTGTAGTGACCAGATAAAGTGTGTTTTACCCTAGCTGTGTCTATGTGGGTGTTGGAGATAGACTGGGTAATTGATTCTAGTGTGAGACTAGGTTTAGCTTGCTGCTGTACCTAGCTAGCTAGCTATTGGGAGTTAGGAGGCTGCATTGTGTCATTGATTAGAGTGAAACTTTGTTTAAAGGGACACTATGGTCACCAGAACCACAACAGCTTAATATAGCGGTTCTTGTCTCTATAGCCTGTACTTTACATTGCTGGTTAGTACATTCTCTACTATCACTAGAGGTGCTTTGTAGTCTAGAGCTTGACAGTGTGCAGTACCTATGTCCATCACTGAACATTCCCCATAGGGATGCATTGATTTGATGCATGTCTATGAGGAGATGCTGATGGGTGCAGCGATGTGTTTTGCCGAGCATGTGCAAGAACCTGCCAATGCTTTCCTATGGGAAGCATTTGATTAACTGAGATCATCAAGATTACATGTTTGTATTCCTGACACTATAGTGTTCTTTTAAGGTGCTGCTGTATCTTCTGCCTACCTAGCAGACAGTTAGTGGCACTTAAAATAGCTTTGTGCTATTGTGAGACTCACAGATCAGGGTTATGTGCTAAAGTAAGAATTTACAATTTACGGCCAGAGTAGTTGAACTGAAAGTAAAGCTGGTTTAGAGAATTTTTCCAGTTTAGCTATTTTGACCTTTAATTGGAAATTCACTTTGAACTCACATTAAATTCTCATGACATCCGCACAGTTGTATCTACGGCATATTTAATAACCACTTACCCTGAACTCCATAAAAACACAGACATAAGTTCCTACTGCTGGAAAGTTATTTGTCCACAGCTTTATTAAAATATATAATAAATTAGGGGGAGGTGGAGCATGTGTTGTGCATGAGCTCCTGAGTTTATGGCCGTTTTGGGGATGTTTAACCCGGCCAACAAGCCACAATACCTGTTAAATGAGCATCATCTGAGTCAGGATCTCCGGGCAAGTTAATAGAGCTGTCAATCGGCACATAACTTCACTGGGAGCTCAAGAATCTTCGCTGCGGCCTGCTGGGGACAGAGCTGGTGAGCGGAGGCTGACCTTCCCGCTCTACACCTTACAGTGTGGTCCCGCACAACTCCTACCCCACCTCTGGACCGGGGTCATCCTGGTCCCCACTGAAAATCAGCCAAGCTCTGTCTCCCGTTTGCTCCGCGCCTGACGCGACCCTTCAAAATGGCGGACACACTCCAAACTGCTACAGGAGGCCTTGGCCCACCATGTCAGCCATGACACAGTGGTCATACCATGCAGCGGTCAGACAAAATCTTCCAAGCCTTTTGGCACAAGCTACAGGAATAAACAAAAGCCTACCCACCTCACAGAAAGGAGAAAGGGCAGAGAGGAGCGGACTCCCTTAGGGAGTCCCTTTGGACTTTGGACTTTTTTTGGCAGTTTTTGTGGTTTGAATTAGACATTGATATTGGACTCTTTTTAGATATATATTTTTAGTATTTAGCTTTTTTCTTTGGTGCAACCTTCCTCTTTCTACCTTCTGTATTATTCTTGTGAGTACTCTAGGTTTGTTGCCTCCTATATTATTCTTTTATAGTATTGGTTTTTCTAGCGCTGTTTCCTTTGTTTTAAATTTCTATTTTCATGTATATTGTAGAATGAAATTTAGTCCATAAAGCCGCAATCACCCTTGTTTTTACTATAGGAATGATTACCAGCCAGCAGAGGAACACATTTCTTTGCCAGAAACATTAGAAGAACATATATTGCCTGTGTGTCTGCTGAAAATGTATACTCACCTCTTGCTACCAAACAGTAAAGGATGTTTCAACTGGTCTTATCATTCCAACAGTTACGGGGAGGAGTGAATGGACTCTACAATTTCACTGTTAACATTAGTTATATTATAACATAGTTTTCAAGAGATTGATAAAGCAGAACTTTAGTTTTGCAGAGATTGATAAAGATTGCTATAGCAGCTTTAAGTACTTTGTTTTAGAAATGTGATTTTACTGTATTTTCTGTATGTGGGCAATATACTCAAATACAGACACCTACAAGACTTTGGGTGTACAAGCCAACTACAATTATTTGTATAATGCAATAGGTAAAAAAGAAAAACATTTCATTCTAACAAAACATTTAATTTGAACAAAAACAATAAATCACTTCCGTATTTTCAGCATTATACAAGGAGACATAACAGTAATTGCATCAGACAAGTTTGACTCCCAGGATCAAGAACAGGTGAGGTTCATATTCAATAAACTTACATTCTATTGATCTATTCAATGCAAAAAGAAAAATAGTTGAAGCCATTTTAGCAAGATTTGCATTGGAGAGGCAGTACAGAATTAGGTGGCTAGCACCGGGTAGAAAATCAGATTTTTATAGCCATTGAAAAAAGGAAAGACTGTTGATTATTCAAAGTGTAATTAAAAAAGTAGGATTACCATAAATAATGGTAACTGCTCATCCCAGTATGCTGCAAGCAGATGCTAGTCGTGGTTGCTAGGTGAGATGATAACACACTCTTCCCTTTCAATCTCCTATTACCTTGATAGACGGCAAGTAGCGACCTTCTCTTGAATTATTTCATCGGCTGTAATCAAAGCATAGTCTACTCTACACTACCTCAGGGGAATACGATTTCACATCTGACGGCAATGAATGTGTGCTTTTCGTTTTAGCACACTATTGTGTGTGTATAACCATAAATATTGAATTGAACACTAATTGCATTAAGGAAAAAGTAGCCATATAGTGACTAGAGATTATTCACTGCAGACTGCAGTGACATGAGCCTAGAAGGTCACCAGACTATTGTGATTACAAATTATATATCTGGAGATATTTACAAGTAAAAACAGGGTAAGATGATGCCATGCTTATGACTTTAAAAACACACACATTGGATGTCTTTGGTAGCAATAGTGTCTCAGGATACAGAATCTGTGTCTTTTAATAAGCATTCACAGATATATGTGAATGCTCTCTCTGCACAAGTCATACTGATGTCACACTGCGGAACTCAAGTAGACTTTATTTATCAACCCATATATTGCATGCTCCATGTGAGAAGGACCATCCACAGTGGGATCTGGGAATTTTATGCACAAAAAAGGCCATTTGTTTGTTCTTAAACCAAGGGCAAACATTGACAGACCTCCCCGGTTTTCCTTTATTAACCCCTTCAGGACGGAGTCAATAGTGCACGTTCTGATCAAAACAAAACGTAAACAAAAACTGGAATTTGCGCTATATGTCTGTTCACCCGTAGTTCCCCTCTTTCAAATTATATGCACCCACACTTATTATATATCATTTTGTTCAGGAGAAACAGGGCTTTAATCTATCATTAACTATTCATATATGGAACATAATTTATTATGAATAAAATTAAAAAAAATGTGAGAAAATTAGATTTTTTTTAAAATGTGCATTTCCGTCTGACATTTTAACTGTGAATGTCATAACACTGTTAGGTTTTACTGCAAGAAAATGCACAGATTTGTAATCAGCAATGTCCCACGAGTACAACAGTACCCCCCATTAACAGGTTTTATGTTGTTTTGGAAAGTTACAGGGTCAAATATAGAACATTCCATTTTCAAATTGAAATTTTCCAGATTAGTAATGTTACCTTTGAGACGGTGTGGTAGCCAGGAATGAGCATTACCCCCATAATGGCATAGCATTTGAAAAAGTAGACAAGCCAAGGTATTGAAAGTGGGGTATGTTTAGTCTTTTTTAGTAGCCACTTAGTCACAAACACTGGCCAAAGTTAGCGTTCATATTTGTTTTTGTGTTAAAAAAGCAAAAAACGAATATTTGGCCAGTGTTTGTGACTAAGTGGCTACTAAGAAAGACTGGACATACCCCACTTGCAATACCTCGGGTTGTCTACTTTTGCAAATGGTATGCCATCATGGGGGTAATTCTCATTCCTGGGCTACCATACGCTCTCAAAGGCAACATAACCAATCTGGCAAATTTCAATGTGAAAAAAATGAAATGCAAGCCTTACATGTGACTCTCTAGCTTTCCAAAACACCATAAAACCTGTACATGGGGGGTACTGTTATTCTCGGGAGACTTCACTAAACACAAATATTAGTGTTTTAAAACAGTAAAACATATTACAACAATAATATAGACCATAAAAGTGCCGTTCGCTTGTAAAAAATGCGAAAAACGTCACTTTTACTTAAAATATCATCGTTGTAATACAATTTACCAGTTTGAAACACTAATATTTGAGTTCAGCGAAGTCTCCCGAGTAAAACAGTACCCCCTATGTACAGGTTTTATGGTGTCTTGGAGAGTTACAGGGTCAAATATAGTGCTTGCGAATTAAATTCTCTGCACTTTCTCCCTGTGTTGTCAGGCATGTCAATCAAATTTTAATTAATCAAATCACATAATTACGTTAAAAGGTTATTTAAATATACACGTAGAATTTTAATATATATGCATTTATAGGTATTTAAATTCTACGCGTATACTAATGTAATCTTTTATGTAATTATATGTATTTATCTATATATATATATTTGCGGTTTTTTGTATTTTATATATAGATAGATATATATAGAATGTCATTCTAAGTGTATTTTGTTACCGATATATATATATATTAATAACAAAATACAGTTAGAATGAAATTACATATGCATATATAATTTATATTAAATTTTGTTTCAATATTTTATTTATTTATTTTATTATTTTATTTATTTATTATTTTAATTATACGTATTTATATATAATATATATATGTACATCTATTATATATATAATATATATAGATATATAATATATATATATATATATATATGTAACATCATTCTAAGTGTATTTTAATATTAATATATGTACTTATATTAATATTAAAATACACTTTGTATGACGTTACATATATATTATATATATATAATATATACATATTATATATATATATAAATATATTTATTTTATTTTTACACATGTCTAATTTTTTTTTTTTTACACCTCCTACCAGCAGGGGGACTGTCTGATATTTCAGACAGTCCCCCTGCTGGCAGATCCACAGCCAGCTATAGGAGGCCATGTGATCGCTCTTTGAGAGCGATCACATGGCCCCCGGGGGCCTCATTTGCCGGAAGGGGACTGCCTGGGCTCTCAGGCAGCCCCCCAGAAGAGGATCGCGGCGGAGGTAAGTACACCTCTCTTCTTGGGGGCTTAAGCAGTTACGGCGTACCATGCCGTCGCAACGGCTTTAAAGCCCATTTAATGCGTGACGGCATGGTACGCCATAACGGCGTTAAGGGGTTAAATATTGAATTTTACAGATAAATTGTCAGATTTTATGATAGAAGAATTTCATGCACAGCAATCCATAAAAATGCTGTGAAACTTCAATGTGTATTACTAGTCACCAGGGCCATCTTTAAAGGACCACTAAAGTGCCAGGAAAACATACTCGTTTTCCTGGCACTATAGTGCCCTAGTATGTCTGGCAGGGGACAGGGTGCAGGTTCCAGGGGGGCCCAAGCAAATGATCCAGTCAATATTAAAGATGGCTCTGCTAGTCACATATTTATACAGTGATCAACCACAACATTTTAAAGATAAATTGCTAAAAGTAGGGCAATACCTGTTGAAACCAATGGAATGTTCCTGCTGATTAAACAACATTTTATACTTAGCCCCAGAACTGTTCCTAATATGTAAGCCTCCGTAAGCTATAGTATGATGGCTAGAGTTAGTCATCTCCTTGAAGACATGAGTTCGACAGCATGTTTAAAAATGTTGTGAGATAAACAGCAGGAAATTATACAAGTTTAAAAAAGAATAAAGTAAGTGCCTAATACCATGCAGATATTAATCAGAAAGTGACCGCCTAGAATCCAGAGGTTGGACAAAGATCCAGGGCACCCATATACCATCTCTATACAAAGAGAAGGTTCCCCAAACTGGTACCAAGTCTGCCAATTTCTGAACAGGACAACTGCATGTACCGTTACAGTATTTACCTAAATACTTTTCAAATCCACTCAAGCTATAGTTAGTGAGATTGAAATATATAATAACAAATAGTAAAATTCTAGTGTTGAATGATATAAAAAATTGAGTTTACAGGACAATAATTATATCTGTTCTGTTATATCTGTTCACATACATTTCACACATAGCTCATTCATTTACTTCAAAATGAGAAACATGTTTCATTTAGAGAAACAACCTTTTTATGACTGTGTGCAGGGCCGGATTAAGAGCACACTGGGCCTGGTCCTGACAATTATGATGGGCCTAATTACGGAATTTTATCAACCAAAAACACTAAATCAGTCATACCTCCCAAGCGTCATGTATCTGATGGAGATGGTGCTGGAGGGAAACTCAAAGGATGCAGCTATACGAAAACACATACTCTATGCTAATCTCTCTCTCTAATTTATGCTTTCATCTTTCAAGTAAATCCATAACCCCTAACAGCAGTGTCCAGTGAAGCAGGAAGTCAATGGGCGGGGTAAAAGGGTGGGCCACTGGTGCGAATCACGTGACCAGACCTGCCAAAAAACATCTTCACCTGTGCCTCTTAACCTCCCTTTTGTGTTTCTTATCCCGTCTTTAAATATCTGTGTCTCCTATCTCTCCTCTTTGTATGACTCTTACATCCTCCCACATTTTGTGTGTCTAACTCCTCCCAGACCCTATGTGTGACTCCTTTTCTCCCAGCCCCTTTGTGTCTTTTACTCTTCCCAGCTCCTTTGTGTGTGTCTCTTTCCTTCTCAAGCCCCGCTGTGTGTTTTTCACATCCAGCCCCTCTCCCCGTCCCTTAATGGTCCCCTCCCTTCTCTGACCCTTACTGTTCCTATCCCCTCTCTCCTCCTTTCCCTGTCCCTTAGTGTTCCTCTCCCCTCCCCCCTCTGTTCCCTGTCGTTTAGTGTTCCTCTCCCCCTCCCTCCTTTTCCTGTGCCTCAGGGTATCTCTCCCCTCCTCTCCCTGTCCCTTGGTGCGCCACCCACCCCGATAGTGGTCCCCTCCCCTTCCTGGTGTGCCTCCTACCTTTCTTGTAGCGTGGCTGAGCGGAGCGAATCCCGGTACAGTGAGCTTTTCCTGTCAGTCCTGCCAGGAACAGGAAACAGAAGTTCCTGTACCATGGTACACTCCGCTTGGCCACGCTACAGTCAGGGGTGTATAAACACTGACAGTCACACACACTCAATCACAAACACAGACGTATCTGACAGCCAGACTCACTTATCACACTCATTCATTGACAGACACTCACACGCACACTGACAGACACACAAATACTGACAGACTCATTGACAAACAAACACACACTCACAGACACACACACAAACTCACAGACACACATACTCACATGCACACACACACACTGACAGACACACATACTCACACACAAACTCACAGACACACAAACTCACAGACACACACACACACACAGTAATAAATAATGTAAATTTAATTTAAATTTCCCACCCAGCCTCCCTACCTGGTGGTCCAGTGGGGCTGCTGGGAGGCGTCCTGCTGAACTGGATTGCGAGGGAGCTCTGATCTCTCTGACCTGCTCCCTCGCAGGCTGTTTTCTGATCCCGCGGTATCAGCAAAAGGCGCGCGAGGGAGCAGGTCAGAGAGATCAGAGCTCCCTCGCAATCCAGTTCAGCAGGACGCCGCGCCGGGGATCCAGGAGGTGACCTGGCAGGAGGGAGCACTTCCCTCCTGCCGGTCACTGGAATTTTGCGCCCCCAGAGCTGGTGCGCCCTAAGGCGGACGCCTGTGCCGCCTTATGGACGCGCCGGCCCTGTCTCTGCCCCTGATCTGCCTAGTTGACCGTATCAGCCAATCCTATGGGGAAGTATTGTAATTTGCTCAGACCACCACTTCTGATGATGTCAGCAGACATTCAGTTCAGATGCAGACCCAGCAGCATATTTTACTATACTTAGGGAGCCAAGAAGGGGCCAGGGTGGTGATTTTAACATAATAGGGTCAGAAATACATGATTGTGTTCCTGACCCTTTAGTGCTCCTTTAAGCAAGAGTATGTGAAGAGTTGTTAGGGTTGCCACCTTTCTTGAACAAAAAATACCAGCCTTAGACTCTGCGGCGCGCGAGGGAGTTGAGCAGACAGCTCAGAGGAAGTGCTCCCTCGCCGCCCGCCCACCCACCCGCACTGCCCAGCAGCCCGCCGGCCGCCCAGCATGCCTTGTTGGCCGCAGGGCTGACAAGACATTTGCCTTGGGCATTTGGGGGCGGCTTTTTTTGCCGCCCCCTGAAAAATGCCGCCCAAGGCGGGTGCCTTGTTTGCCTCGCGGCTAATACGCCCCTGGGTAAATACTAACTTAATGCACTGCATCTTCAACTAATTCCTTCACCAAAACCAGTGGATCTGTTTTGATGTTTTACAGAGCACAAGATGTCAAAGATTGATTCTAAAGTGGGGCTGAATAGTTAGGAATATCTAAAAGCTTTATATTTGCTACCAACTTTGCTAGCACAATATATCGATGGAACTTTATGCTGTAAAAAAAAACAAGGAAAGGGGGGCTGCTGCCTGAACAGGACGCAGGGTGAGAGAGCTCCTCAACCCTAAAGCATATATATGCAAGAAAAACGGCAATCTACCCCACAACATCACCCAGCAAGGATCTACCTTGACTCAGAAGCAAACAGGCAGCATTGGTGTGAAAACCCGATGGCGAAACACACCCGTGGTGAAGAGAGCGCCTTGCGGCCTACTAATAGGCACCGGGCGGGAGACGCGGCCGGTCTCCTGTCCACTACTCGACTCGCAGGCAGCTTGGATCTCGCTTTCCCCCCCTCTGGGCCGGTGGGGGTTATCCCGGTCCCCGCTGGGCCACATGCTAAGGTCCTCCCGGGTCGCTGTGAGCCGCCTACACGACAAACGAAATACTGTGCAGAGACACCTAAGATGGCGGATGCGCCTATGTCTCAAACATGGGTGCAAAATCCAGCCGACCTTACTGTAGCACTAGGTCAATTTGAAGCACGACTGGATGCAGCCTTTGGAAAACTATGGGCCAACCTACTGGAGCTGATGCACCGAGTGCCTCCTGCGGCACCGCCACGGGTGAGAAAGCAGACATTAAAAGAGAAGAGGCAAGAGAGACCCTCCAAAGGCATCCCGACCGCACTAACGACACACCACGCTACGTTATGCCTTCCTGGGCCTAGAGTCACCCGGGGAATACCCCCAAAGCACAGACCACGCATGCAGGAGAGAACAACGAGCCAAAGCCAACATGGTACAGCTCCCTGTAACTTCCCGGATGGGAACAACTTGGACTCAAAGAAGACCCAAGTTAGTGGCAACAAGGTGCAGGCTCTGGAACAGGCCTGGGGCCTGGGGAGTACCTCGCTCTCAACCAACAGCGTGGATTGCTGCAGGGGACATTGCACGTATGTATGTTAAACAGGTGCCCAACCAGGGAATCGGCTAGCCTCATAACTCTGGGAGATGGCTGCAGGCCGAGATCAGTCACCGGACAGGGACTCTGACTCAAGACTGCTAACCCAGCGGTATCAAAGCTATAACAGTGTATATGTTTTATAGCTTGAATTAACCAAACTTAACTAACCTTATATCACAATATACCCTAGCCTGTTTTACTCAGTTAGGTTGTTAATTTGAAATGCACATAATGTTCAATCAGCCTGCTAACATACCGTTTTTTTATGATATAACCATTTGTTATTTAATACATGGCTCGCAGATTATCACCGGGACATCTCACCACACCTTTTATATATAGGTGGCTTGTTTAGCGACATTTAAACATGAGAGTTGCCATGTTGACAGCTACACTTATAGCACACGTATAGTGTTAACTGTTAAAAAATTGTATTATCTCTATAGTAGCATAATATCACATACGGTGCCTTCACTTACGTTAAGAGACGACAACAAAGTCGATAGCAAAGCTGTGTTATTTCACGATGTCTGCCATGCATGTATAATCACTAACGGATCCAAGCAAAAGCCATGCAGATTACAATGTTAAGCTATATCATATGTCTATATGTCTATCTTGTTCACTTAACCCTTAAAATGTGCAATGCTTCCCATGCCATAGTGTTACTCCTTTCTGTGTATCATCTGGTTTGCTTCAGCTATTGTGGCAGAACAAACTTGCCTGTTACTTATTTGCACAAATAAAATAAAGAATTAAAAAAAAAAAAATACCAGCCTTAATCATTTGTATAATCACAAGGAGTGATTACAAAATTCTGTAAAATCACCAACAAACTACTCAAGTTTGATTCTGCTGTATAGATGGATTGCTCCCAGTGTCTCAGTCTCGCAAGTCACCCAGTGTATCACAGTGTCAGTGTCCCCATGTCACCCAGTCTCCCAGTGTCCCCATGCCTCATGTCCCCATGTCACTAGGATACTGGGGACACAGTGAGACATGGGGACACTGAGAGTCGCAGGGACACTGAGAGACATGGGGACACAGAGACCCGGGGACACAGAGACCCGGGGACACAGAGACATGGGGACACAGAGACATGGGGACACTGGGAGACATGGGGACACTGGGAGACATGGGGACACTGAGACATTTAGGGAAACTGGGAGAAATGGGGACACTGAGACACTAGGGACACAGACACTGGGAGACATGGGGACACTAGGACACTAGTGACACAGAGACATGGGAACACAGAGACTGGGAGACTAGGGGACACTGGGGGACTAGGGGACACTGGGAGACTAGGGGACACTGGCTGGGAGACAGACACTTGGGGATACTGGGACACTTGGGGACACTTGGAGACATAAGGACAGTTGTGGACATAGACATGGGGACCCTGGGACATATAGGGACACTGGGACACATGGGGACACTAGGCACACAGAGACATGGGGACACCGAGACACTAGCGACACTGGATGGGGGACATGGGGACACTGGGAGAAATGGGGACATAGTGTCTCCGTGTCCCAATGTCTCAGTGTCTCCCAATGTCCCTATGTCTCACAGCGTCCCCATGTGTCTCAGCATCCCCATGTGTCCCAGTGTCCCCTAGTGTCTCAGTGCCCCCATGTTTTCCAGTGTCCCCAAGTGTCTCAGTGTTTCCAGGTCTCCCAGTGTCTGTGTCCCCATGTGTCCCCATGGGTCTCAGTGTGTCCTAGTGCCTGTGTTCCCATGTGTCCCCTAGTGTCTCAGTGTCCCCATATGTCCCCTAGTGTCTCAGTGTCCACCTGTGTCCCCTAGTGTCTCAGTGTCCCCATGTGTCCCTGCTGCCTTTCCCCCCATCCCTCACTTACCTGAGCTGTAGAGCTGCTGTCTGGACTCTGTGCTGTGTTGCTGCTCCCCCACGGATCAGTGAGTAGTAGAGAGAGGCAGGGATATGCTGTAATTTCCTATCCCTGCCTCTCTCCACACACAGTGACCCCTACTGGCCGGTGCTGGTATTGCAGAGTAATCTCCATTTATTCTGAGAAAAATACCTGCATTTGTATTGCCGATATTACTGCAATACTGGCATGGCCAGGCAGCCTCAAATACTGGCTGTGCCAGTAAAATACCAGTCAGGTTGCAAACCTAAGAGTAGTGTGTGTAAAAAAAAAAAAAAAAATAATAATTTTTTTTTTTTTTTTTTTAAATGGGCCTATTCCATGGGCCTGGGCCTGGAGCTGCAGCTCCAGCAGCCCCTATGTTAATCCGGCCCTGACTGTGTGTATACTTTCTAATATTGAAGTCGATTTATTGTTCACAAAACAGTAAGATGACAAGGTCTTCTTATAGTAAATAGAAAACACCCTACCACATCGTGCAAGCTTGTGCATTACATCTATACAATCTGTTTTATTGCCATTATAAAGTAGACTAAACTCTGGCATTGTGCTCTTATTGAGGCCTAGCTGAGCAGTAGCCATAGAGCATAGTTTTAGTCAACCCTCAATAATCCCATGCACTGCATTAAAGTCATTGATGAGGACCAATTGCACAGTCACCTACGGGAATAACACTTTTCATAAGCAAGTCTTTACCAATATATTTTGATTGGGTTTATTGTGTGCCTCCTTCCTTCCACTAACCCTGGAGAGTGCGAGATCATGGTCTCTCTTTTAGATATAGTAAGACTAATGACTATTGCTTGTATCATAATAAAAACTTTCTAATATAGTACTCAAACCATTGTCTTATTGTAAGCAAAAAGGAGTCTATCTGTTCAATAGACATGACTTTAGAATACAGCCAATAGTGACATTTAGTTTTCGATAAAGAGACAATTCCCTCCATGTTATGAATGTATTTTGCTTTCTGGACCCTTTTCTTTAACTCAGGAATAGATGGCAACTTCCATAATGCGGGCATAAGGTTCCTCATTACTATTGGTAAGTGAGGCATTAAAGATATTGAAAGTAGAAAAAGGAACAAGTGAGTAGTTTAGACAAAAACTGTGAGAGTGAATATAGAGCTTCTGTGGGTATGTATAAGTTTCTAAGGTGGATAACCAAACAAACCAGTTATGGTGGTGGTCCAACGGTCCAAGGGAAAAGGGGCTGGTTAGCAACCACCAACAAAAAGTTACCAAAACTAATCTCCCAGAAAAGATGGGGTATCTCTAATGAAAGATATCAAGCACATATCTCGATCTTGCAAATAGGCACCTAGATGAGGGAGAAAAGTAAAAAAAAGAGTGAACCCTAGCATATTAAACATCTAAGGACCATCTAAATCTTACATATATATATATCAAAGGTCAAGAGAGAGAAGAAAAAGTGACAGGAGACATATGGAGTCCCTGACCTGATTAGTTTATAAGTGAAAAGCACTCAAAAGAGTAAAGGTAACAATTAATAACTCACTTTATGTAGGTATTACCAAAACAAAACAAAATAAATTTATAAAAAGTAAAAATATTGCCTAAATATATAGGCTTAATTAAATTAGTCTATACAATGGTTTGGAAATTTGGAATTAGGACAACCAACTGAATGTTTGTAACAAAACAAATCTCTATGTCTAAAAATAATCTAAAAAACAGACATGAGACAAAGTCAGAGAACCAGATAGTGCAGATAGGCCCAAATGTGGACAGTCGAAATAGTTTGTGAAGGTAAGATATGAGGAAAAACATGTTAGTTGTTAAAATTGGTGAAGAAGGTTGAAGAACAATGAAATAAAACAATTGAATCCTCTTCTATTTACCAGGGTAATTTATATAGCTATCCGACACCTCACTTCTGTGCAGAATGAGCTATCTGTATAAATCACAGTATGGAAAAGAAGAGGTAATATAGAATTATATTAAGGACAGTGATGATATATAACTATATAAATTTGAGGATTATCTCTCAATGCCAGTTACAGCAGCTGTCCTGTGAAAATGTCACAATGTGTGTCTGTCAGTGCAAATGATACTCTTCTGTGTATATCATTCACAAACA
Source organism: Pelobates fuscus (assembly GCF_036172605.1). Classification (NCBI taxonomy): domain Eukaryota; kingdom Metazoa; phylum Chordata; class Amphibia; order Anura; family Pelobatidae; genus Pelobates; species Pelobates fuscus. The sequence continues at coordinate 171,026,195 of NC_086321.1, read as the reverse complement.
GATGTACAATAGCAGGCAACCTGATACAGTAAATAACCGTGCTGTGTGAATTATACAGGTGTCATTTTGGAGATGGCTCAATATATATGCATTGTTACACTCGTCTCATAGTGACAATTCATTTCATGCTTTGCTATACATATGTGACAACAAAAGCTCAATGGAACCAGGAGAGCATACTATGTTACTTCCAAGATTTTCCAAACTTCTCCATTATTTATACCATGTGTAGATTTCTGTCTGTCTGTTTTTTTTATATCATATATAAAATGTTATACAATTGTGTACAAACTTTTGGGCACGACTACCAGAGGGATCAACCAATATAGATTTTTTTAGAGCCGATTCGGATAATCTGTGAACTTTCAGGCAGTGGCTTCTCTAGGATTCATTTTTAGGGGGGGCCAGGAACGAAAGTAGGGGGGCACATTTAACCCTGCCCTCGCCGCAGTTTGACCCCACCCCTGTTGCATGTTAAGCCCCGCCCCCGACACAATGTGTTTTTAAAAAAAAAATAATTCCTGGTGGAGGATTCATTATTTTCCACCAGGGATTATTAAAAAACAAACATTTTCCTTGATATAGTGTCATAGTTGCCAACATTTGAGACATTGGGACAGTCAGCGCTCCCTGTACAGTGCTGCTCTCTGTATAATACATGGCTGTGTGTATAATATCCTGGGACAGTCAGTGCTCCCTGTATAGTGCTGCTCTCTGTATAATACATGGCTGTGTGTATAATATCCTGGGACAGTCAGTGCTCCCTGTATAGTGTTGCTCTCTGTATAATACATGACTGTGTGTATAATATCCTGGGACAGTCAGTGCTCCCTGTATAGTGCTGCTCTCTGTATAATACAGATCTGTTTGTGTATAATATCCCAAGACAGAGAGCAGCACTATACAGGGAACACTGATTGTCCCAGGATATTATACAGACACAGACCTGTATTATACAGAGAACAACACTATAGTATTATACAGATAGCTGAGCATATACCCCATGTCCCAATCTCTAGACTACTAGTACCTGTCAACAGCAGCTCCCAGACGCGTGTAACAGGGCTAAAGTGTGCGGCAGCTCACACAGATGATTCAGCGGTAAAGTGCACTCGCTAGCAGAGCCAAACTGGAAAGCAGCCCTGGAAAAAATGTATGCCATTCCTACAGGTCAATATATATATATATGGAGCTTAAGTGCTCACTATTGTACAGTGAGCACTTAAGCTCACTTACATGCACAAATATACTCACTGACAGACAAAAAACTCTGACTTGCATAGAGGCTTACTACAGACAAACTCACTTGTATAAATACAAGGCTCACTACAAAGAAGTTCAGGGACACACACAAGCTCACTAAAGACAAGCTCACTGACACACACGTGCTCACTAAATAGAAGCTCACTGACACACACAAGCAGTACCATCTTAACAGTGTTAAGGGCCCCTGGGCAAAGCAGCGCACTGGGGCCCTTCCTACACAACAACTCACAGGAATATTTTTTTTTATTCTTGATAGACTGCTGAGTACATACACACAGTACACAAATACGAACACAGAGAGACTTCTGAATACACACAGACACACACACAGATTTCTGAATGCACACAGACTCCTGAATGCACACAGGCGTTGCTGAATGCACACAGGCTGATTTATACACTTAAACACAGACTGCTGAGTCCAACACACACACAGCTGAGTCCATACACACACACAGACATACAGATTGCTGAGTCCATACACACACAGACTGCTGAGTCCATATACACACACAGACAGACACACAGACTGCTGAGTCCACACACACACACACACAGAGACAGTGGCGTACTAAGGGGGGGGCGGGGGGGGCGGCCCGCCCCGGGTGCCACTGACTAGGGGGGTGCCATGACGTCCAGTGTCATGTGTCACCCCCCATCATTACGCTGCGGCGGCTGCGCACAGCCGCAGCACCTTTGCGCCCGGCGGGACTTAATTCAAGGAGAAGGGGGAGGAGTGTTGCGGGCCGCGACGTCGCGCAACATGATGACGTCGTGCGCAGCGCCGTCAGCCCGCCTTCACGGATATTCAGGCGGTCAAGGCATCATCAAAATGTGAGTAGTCATTTTATGTGATGGGGCTAAATTAATTAAAGGGGGGGTGATTAATGGATTAATTAAAGAAGGGGAGGGAGGTTTAATTAAAGGGGTGAGGATTAATTAAAGGGGGTGTATTAATTAAGGGGGGGTGTATTAATTAAGGGGGTGTGGATTAATTAAGGGGGGTGTGAGGATTAATTAAGGGGGTGTATTAATTAAGGGGGGTGTGGATTAATTAAGGGGGGTGTATTAATTAAGGTGGTGTGGATTAATTAAGGGGGTGTATTAATTAATTAAGGGGGGTGTATTAATTGGGGTGAGTATTAATTAAGGGGGTGTATTAAGGGGGTGTGGATTAATTAAGGGGGGTGTGAGGATTAATTAAGGGGGTGTATTAATTAAGGGGGGTGTGGAGTAATTAAGGGGGCTGTATTAATTAAGGGGGCTGTATTAATTAAGGGGGGAGTGAGGATTAATTAAGGGGGGTGTATTAATTAAGGGGGGTGAGTATTAATTAAGGGGGTGTATTAAGGGGGTGTGGATTAATTAAGGGGGGTGTGAGGATTAATTAAGGGGGTGTATTAATTAAGGGGTGTGTGGATTAATTAAGGGGGTGTATTAATTAAGGGGGGAGTGAGGATTAATTAAGGGGGTGTATTAATTAATGGGGGTATTAATTAAGGGGGTGTAGATTAATTAAGTTAAGGGGGTGTGAGGATTAATTAAGGGGGTGTATTAATTAAGGGGGGTGTGGATTAATTAAGGGGGCTGTATTAATTAAGGGGGGTGTGGATTAATTAAGGGGGCTGTATTAATTAAGGGGGGAGTGAGGATTAATTAAGGGATGTGTATTAATTTAGGGGGGTGTATTAATTAAGGGGAGTGAGGATTAATTAAGGGGGTGTATTAATTAAGGGAGGTGTATTAATTAATGGGGGTGAGTATTAATTAAGGGGGTGTATTAAGGGTGTGTGGATTAATTAAGGGGGGTGTGAGGGTTAATTAAGGGGGTGTATTAATTAAGAGGGGTGTGGATTAATTAAAGGGGGTGTATTAATTAAGGGGGAGTGAGGATTAATTAAGGGGGTGGATTAATTAAGGGGCAGTGAGGATTAATTAAGGGGGTGTATTAATTAAGGGGGGTGTATTAATTAAGGGGAGTGTATTAATTAAGGGGAGTGTATTAATTAAGGGAAAGTGAGGATTAATTAAGGGGGTGTATTAATTAAGGGGAGTGAGGATTAATCAAGGGGTGTGTGTATTAATTGAGGGGGGTGTATTAATTAAGGGTGTGTGGATTAATTAAGGGGGGTGTATTAATTAACGGGGTGTATTAAGGGGTGTGTGGATTAATTAAGGGGGGTGTATTAATTAAGGGGGGTGTGGATTAATTAAAGGGGGCTGTGGATTAAAGAATTAAAGGGGGAGGTTTAAATAATGGGGGTGCAGGTTTTTTTATTAAGGGGGCTGCAGTATTCTATTTATTAAGGGAGGATGTGCACTGCAGATTTTTGTTTTTTGTTAATGGGGTGTGCAGGGTTTTTATAAGGGGGGTGTGCAGGTTTTTTGTTATTAAGAGGGGTTGTGCACGTTTTTGTTTTTTATTAAGGGGGTGTGCAGGGTTTTTTATTAAGGGAGTGTGCAGGATTTTTATGTGTAGGGAGTGAATGAAATTTATGTGATTGGGGTGCAGGGTTTTTATGTGTAGGGAGTGTATGACATTTATGTGATCGGGGTGCAGCGTTTTTATATGAAGGGCGAGACAAGGGGCTTTGTAGAAAGGGGCAGGGCAGGAGTTTTCTATAAGGTTCTCACCAGCCCCTTTCTACAAAAGCACTGGTCTTCCCCCTTCTACAAAACTGGCGCATTTTACAAATTTTACAAGCAGTTTACAAATGTGAGCAATAAATATTATTGAAAACATTGAAAAAAATGTGGGTGTTTTCTTACATTTTTATTATGGGGGGGGGGGGGGGTGCCACACTCAGGGTCCGCCCCGGGTGCCAAATGCTCTAGGTACGCCCCTGCACAGAGAGAGTGCTGAATCCATACACACACACACACAGCCTGCTGAATCCATACACACACACACAGACTGCTGAGTCCATACATACAGACACACACACAGACTGCTGAGTCCATACACACATACATACTGCTGAGTCCATACACACACACAGACTGCTGAGTCTACACACACACACACATACACATACTGCTGAGTCCATACACACACACAGACACACAGACTGCTGAGTCCATACACACACACACACACACACACACACACACAGGCTGCTGAGTCCATACACACACACATATACTGCTGAGTCCACACAGACTGCTGAGTCCATACACACATAGACAGCTGAGTTCACACACACACACACACACACACACACACACACACACACACAGGCTGCTGAGTCCATACACACACACACATAGACTGCTGAGTCCAGACACACACACACACAGACTGCTGAGTTCATATACACACACAGACTGCTGAGTCCATATACACACACATAGACTGCTTAGTCCACACACACACACACACACACAGACTGCTGAGTCCATACACACGCACAGACTACTGAGTCCATACACACGCACAGACTACTGAGTCCATACACACGCACAGACTGCTGAGTCCATACACACGCACAGACTGCTGAGTCCATACACACGCACAGACTGCTGAGTCCATATACACACACAGACTGCTGAGTCCATATACACACACAGACTGCTGAGTCCATATACACACACATAGACTGCTTAGTCCACACACACACACACACACACACACACACAGACTGCTGAGTCCATGCACACACACAGACTGCTGAGCAGGGCTGCCATCAGAAATTTTAGGGCCCCTGACACAGCTCAAGATCTGGGCCCCCAGGGCCAGCCCCGAGTCTGCCCACAAGGATGAAGTGTGTGTGCGTGTGTGTGTGTATAGTGGATGTAGAATGTGTGTCATGGATGCAGTGTGTATAGTGGATGTAGAATGTGTGTAGTGGATGCGGTATGTGTGTCATGGATGCAGTGTGTATGGTGGATGCAGTATGTGTGTCATGGATGCATTGTGTATAGTGAATGCAGATTGTACGTTTTGTGTAATGTATGTTAATGTTTGTATGCATGTACTAGATGCAGAGTGTGTGTGTAGTGAATGTAGGTGTGTATAGTGAATGCAGAGTGTGTGTTTTTGTAGTGGATGTAGTGTGCATAGTAAATGTAGTGTGTATAGAGCATGTAGTGTGTTTGTAGTGAGTGCAAAGTGTGTTTAGTAAATGTAGTGTGTTTGCAGTGAGTGCAATGTGTGTATAGTGAATGCAATGTGTGTGTGGTGCAAAGTGTGTTTAGCGAATGTAGTGAGTGCAATGTGTGTATGGTGAATGTAGTGTGTGTGTGTGTGTGTAGTGCAAAGTGTGTTTAGTGAATGTAGTGTGTGTGTGTAGTGCAGAGAGTGTATAGTGAATGTAGTGTGAGTATGTGTGGTGCAGAGTGTGTTTAGTGAGTGTAGTGCAGAGTGTGTTTAGTGAATGTAGTGTGTGTAGTGCAGAGTGTGTGCTTGTAAGGATGCAGTGTGTGTGTAAAATAGGGGGGAGGGGAGTATTTTTATCTATTTATTTGTGTATATTTCAATTTTATTCCCCCCTCCCTGGTTCTTACCGTGCCAGGGAGGGGGGAAATCACATTCCCTGGTGGTCCGGTGGCATGGTGAAGCGAGCCAGCCGCGTTACATTGAAGAGGGGGCCCAGCAGCCCACACTGTCTTCCTTTCCAGCTCCTCTCTGACTAACTCTCACGAGACAGGTCTGCCTGCTGTGCGGAGGGTTGCCATGGTAACCCATGGCAATGCGCTGGCGGCCGCAGGGCGCAGGGAAGTTAGACAGAGAGCAGCTGGAAAGGAGGACAGAGTGTGCTGCTGGGCCCCCTCTTCAATGTACAGGTAGCAGGGGGCCCTCTGTGCACATATATATATATGCACATAAGGAATGTGGGGCTCGGACTGCCAGAGTACTTCGGGTCCCCCAGGACCACCGGGCCCATGACAACCATAACGTCATGGGCCCGGCGGCCCTGATGGCGGTCCTGCTGCTGAGTCCATACACACACACACATAGACTGCTGAGTCCATACACACACACACAAACACACACACACACAGACTGCTGAGTCCATACATACACACACTGCTGAGTCCACACACAGACACAGACTGCTGAGTCCACACACACACACACACACACACACACAAGCTTCCTCACTAGCAGACAGACAGACAGAGAGAGACACACACACACACACACACACACACACATACTGCTGAGTTCACACACAGAGACTGCTGAGTACACACACACACACGCACAGACTGCTGAGTACTCACACACACACACAAGCTTCCTCACTAGCAGACAGACAGAGACACACACAGACTGCTGAGTCCACACACACACAGAGACTGCTGAGTCCATACATACACACACACACACACTGCTGAGTCCACACACACACACACACACACAGACTGCTGAGTACACACACACACACAGACTGCTGAGTCCACACACACACACACAACCTTCCTCACTAGCAGAAAGACAGACAGAGACACACACACACACACACACACATACTGCTGAGTCCACACACACACACAGATTGCTGAGTACACACACACACATACACACACAGACTGCTGAGTACACACACACACAAGCTTCCTCACTAGCAGACAGACAGAGACACACACACAGACTGCTGAGTACACACACATACACACACAAGCTTCCTCACTAGCAGACAGACAGACAGAGTGTGTGTAGTGTGCGTAAAGTGAATGCAGTATGTGTAGTGTGTGTAAAGTGAATGCAGTGTGTGTATATAATGAATGCAGAGTGTGTGTGCGTAGTGTGTGTATAGTGAATGCAGTGTGTTTTTGTAGTGTGTGTATATAATTAATGCAGTGTGTGTGTTTGTGTTGTGTGTGTATAGTGAATGCAGTGTGTTTGTGTAGTGTGTATATAATGAATAGTACTTATAAATGAACATAAATTCATTTGTGTGTTTTTGCACATTTGCACAAAGTGCACTTTATCACTTTTTTCTGTCATATGAATTTGCACTTAAATTGCACTTTATCAAAATATTTTGTCTGAATATTGGTCACTTTTTTTTGCTATAAATATTGCACCCAATTGCACTTTATCATAATATTTTGTCTGAATATTGGTCTATCCCTCCTGTCTCTCTACCCTCATATGCATCTTGGTTCTCCCTTCCCCACTATTCAAGCCTTTATAATTTACCCCATCTTTGTTACTTGGGTTTATTTATTATTATTTTTTTTGTCAGTGCCATAGATGTGTCAATAAACTTTAGGTTTTTAACAGTTAACTCTGATATATCCAAACCGTGGATCCTGAACCATTTTGGTTGTTGGATCCATTTTCTTTGTTTCGTGTGTGTAAAGGGTGCAGTGTGCGTGATGTGTGTGAGGGGTGCAGTGTGTGTGTATGTGTGTGAGGGGAGCAGTGTGTAAAGGGTGCAGTGTATGTGCAGTGTGTGTAAGGGACGCGGTGTGTGTGAGGGGTGCAGTGTGTGTGTGTGTGTGATCTGTACAGCATGTTAAGAATTCAATGTGTGTGAATGTGTTGGGGGTATTGTGTGTGTGTGCGGGTGGTAGATTAAGGCAAATATATGTGTTTATGTATTTAATTTAAAAAATATATACTTCCCTTCTTACCTTTGCCCAGAAAAGAATGTACATTGCTTCCAAGCCCTGATAGATCCAGTGGTGAGTAGACTCTAGACCAGGGGTAGGCAACCTTTTAGCAGCACTGTGCCGATATAGGATTGTGATGTCCCGTAGTGTGCCGATCCTCAGGCCCGTCACTACCAGGCAAGCTAACCAAGCAATTGCTTGGGGCCCCGAGCTGGCCTGGGCCCCCAAGCAGGGCCGGCCATTTCTATAAGGCTGCAGCCGCCTGAGCGCTCTATAGAGAGCCTTAGGCGGCTGCAGCACTGCCTCTCTTGTCATCTCCCCTTCCCTGTAGCGTGGCCGAGCTCCTCTTCCTCCTGTCAGTCCGGCTGGGTACCACGCGGTACAGGAGATTTAGTTTCCTGTTCCCTGCCAGACTGACAGGAAGTGCACCCTGAGCTCGGCCACGCTACAGGGAAGGGGAGGTGACAAGAACATAGGGAGGGAGGGGGGGAGTAAAAAGAACATAGGTGGGGGAGTAAGAAGGACACGGGGGAGGGGAGTAAAAAGGACATGGGGAGGGGAGTAAGAAGGACACAGGGGGAGGGGAATAAGAAGGACCCATGGGAGGGGAATAAGAAGGACACAGGGGGAGGGGAATAAGAAGGACACAGGGGGAGGGGAATAAGAAGGACACAGGGGGAGGGGAATAAGAAGGACACAGGGGGAGGGGAATAAGAAGGACACAGGGGGAGGGGAATAAGAAGGACACGGTGAGGGAGGGAGGGGAATAAGAAGGACACAGGGAGGGGAGTAAGAAGTACATGGGGAGGGGGAGGGGAGTAAGAAGAACATGGGAGGGGGGAGAGTAGTAAGAAGAACATAGGGAGGGGGAGGAGTAAGAAGAACATGGGGCAGAAGAACACGGAGGGGGAGGAGTAAGAAGAACACAGGGTGGGTGAGGAGATGAGGAGAACACGGGGGGGGGGTGAGGAGAAGTGGAGATTAGGAGAACACAGGGAGGGGGAGGTGAGGAGAAGGGGAGATTAGGAGAACACAGGGAGGGGGGTGAGGAGAAGGGGAGATGAGGAGAACACAGGGAGGGGGGTGAGGAGAAGGGGAGATGAGGAGAATACAGGGAGGGGGTGAGGAGAAGGGGAGATGAGGAGAACACAGGGAGGGGGTGAGGAGAAGGGGGGGATGAGGAGAACACAGGGAGGGGGTGGAGAAGGGGAGATGAGGAGAACACAGGGAGGGGGGTGAGGAGAAGGGGAGATGAGGAGAACACAGGGAGGGGGGGTGAGAAGGGGAGATGAAGAGAACACAGGGAGGGGGGTGAGGAGAAGGGGAGATGAGGAGAACACAGGGAGGGGGGTGAGGAGAAGGGGAGATGAGGAGAACACAGGGAGGGGGGGTGAGGAGAAGGGGAGATGAGAACACAGGGAGGGGGTGAGGAGAAGGGGAGATGAGGAGAACACAGAGAGGGGGGTGAGGAGAAGGGGAGATGAGAACACAGGGAGGGGGTGAGGAGAAGGGGAGATGAGGAGAACACAGGGAGGGGGGGTGAGGAGAAGGGGAGATGAGGAGAACACAGGGAGGTGGGTGAGGAAAAGGGGAGATGAGGAGAACACAGGGAGGGGGGTGAGGAGAACACAGGGAGGGGGTGAGGAGAACACAGGGAGGGGGGTGAGGAGAACACAGGGAGGGGGGGTGAGGAGAACACAGGGAGGGGGGGTGAGGAGAACACAGGGGGGGGGTGAGGAGAACACAGGGAGGGGGTGAGAAGAAGGGGAGATGAGGAGAACACAGGGAATTTTCAATTGTTGAAAATGTTCAAGTTTTATGCACATTATATGCAACAGCAGTATTTGCACTGTAAACCTTTTTTATTTATATAAAAAGTGTGGGTGAACTTAAACTGGGCCCCCAAATTCCTTCAAACGGCCCTGCCGATCCTATTTTTTTAAATTGAGGTGTGTGCTGCCGTATTCTGCTTGTGTTATTTATACTGTAATTGCTTTGTATCGTTGTATTTGTGCGTATATGAGCGATTATATTGTATATGTTCATGAGTAGTTTATGGTATCGTGTATGATACATATGAATGTGGGCTGTGTATGAGGGCTGCTTGTGGAATTGTGTGTAGATGGATATGTCACATTGTGTGTTAGATAGTGTATGGGGGCTGTTTGGGGTTTTGCACGTGAGAGGCTGCATGTGGGATTGTGTGCATGTATGTAGATTGTTAGTGGTGTTGCGTTTGTGGGGATTGTGTGTATGTTTGTGTGTGGGCTGTTCGTATTATTTGTATCAGGGGAGGCTTATTCTGCAGGTTTGTGTATATCTAGCAGTGTGGGTGGCTTCCCTGGGTTCCAGTGGGGACCAGCCTGGGCAGGTACAGGTCAAGGACAGGAGCTGCAACATCAGCTGTGGGCTGCTCTACTACAGTGTGGATTCCCATTCACAAGTGCTGCAATGCATAAATTGAGGATTGTCCTTCACTACCTCTTTGTATTAGCAGATATCTGAAGTTTCACTGAGACTCCTGATAGGCCAGACCCTGTTTGGCTCTAGCAGCCTTGAGTGCCGTGGAAAGACACCTCGAGTGCCGTGCATGGCACTAGTGCCGTAGGTTGCCTACCCCTGCTCTAGACTGCACCTCCTGAAGCCAGAGTTCACTCTTGCAAGATTGGAGCATTGCCATGGTAACCGCGGCAACACTCCGACCTCTCGAGAGGAAGAACATGGCAGAGCTGTTGGCTAGAGCTCCAAGGTCTCTACCCCCTCCTTTTCTGGTATCTGCAGGAAAGTGCCAGCGCATCAGTGAGGGAGATCTTTGAGTTCTCTATCTGCTTATTATGGCACTCAGTAGGGCCGGCTGGGATAGCGCATGCCCTGCATGGGACAGCAGGGGATATCCACTGATCTCTCCTGATAGCCTTGGCCCAGTTCGGAATGTAAATTCGTATGAATCTCATGCCATATGGACATTCGGATGCTTACGACGTTCGGCAGTTCCGAAGTGCCAAACCGAAACGAATGCCATTGGTCCAAATTGCCGAAGCAGGCAAATTTTTTTACTTACCCGAATTTCCGAACCAAATTTGTATTTTTTTTATTTTTTTTAAATTCTTTATTTTGGTTGTGCAAGAAAGAACAAGAGAAGCATACATTGCCACAACAGCGTATGCAGGCTTCACAATCGCATAGTTGTATACATACGTGGCATTATAAGCATTGCACATTTTTATGTTAATAGGAAGTTAGTGTCAGAAAGGCATAACATTGGTGGTGATGCAAGTCGCGATGAGAACTAATAGGTGTCACCACCTATGGGGTCACCCTCTCTCCCCTGTTGGGGTAGGATAAGGGTGCTAAAGAGTCCCTATGGGTTATGATAAGTGAGAGGTGGGGGGGGTAGTTCGGTAGATTATGTGTCATGCGTTAGACAGAGTATCAGCGTGTTAGGGGCCGGTTTGGTCTGTGTTCCGAGCTGGATAAGCAGCCTTGTAAGGCACAAAAGGGGGGGGGGGCGAGAAACTCTCCCCGGCATGTGACTATGTGTCGTTGTTATTGTATGCGTGTACACATGACAGAGCATAGCAAGTGAACATTAATTTAAACAAAAAGGAAATAAAATACAGTAAAATAAAAGACCATACGGTGGTAATAATACTAAGTAGAAAAAACCATTAGGACGGTATCTTGCGGCTAGTCCCGATATTTAAGGGGCTGTGAAGCCCAAGCAGGCTGCTGTTGGGACGGTCTCAGATTATGCAGTCAGGTCGCAGGTCCGGGCTTTGGGGAGACCCTGGCAGCGCGGGGCACGAACTCCTGGATTTCAGCCGGGTCAATACGAGCCAGTCCAGACCCCGAAGTAGCAGTCGGGGAGGGAAAGCCCAGCCTGTTCAGTTGTTCTCTAAGTTCTTGCAGGGTGCTCACCCGGTATGCTTCTCCCTGTACCTGGAAAAGGAGAGTCCTCGGCATGCCCCAGCGGTAGGTAATGTCCTTTGCCCGCATAAGCTGCAGGTGAGGGCGCAGGGAGCGGCGCCAGGCTAGTGTGTTCCTGGTGAGGTCCGGGAAGATCTGCAGCGTGGCGTGTTCAAATATTATTTGGTTCTTCCCCCTCACTGCTGCGAGGAGCAGGGCCCTGTCCTGTAGCGACTGGAAACGAACTATGAGGTCTGGAGTTGTAGAAGGTGGAGCAGTTTTTGGTACCGGGATCCGAAACATACCATCGAGTTTGACTGCCTTCACTTGTTTAGGCGGCATGTAGGCCGCAATGAACCTTCGAAGAAAATGAGGTAAGTCGGAGACCCCCACAGATTCCGGCACCCCTCTAAGCTTGAGGTTGTACCTTCTCCTCACATCTTCCAGCGTGTCCAGTCTGCCCGTTGTAGTGGCGTGTAGTTTTTCCAGCTCTTCCATCCTCTTCTCCACTGCAGATAGTCTGGAGTCGTGGGTGCTGTGCGCTGCCTCCAGTTGGGCAATTTTGGTCGTCGCGGTGTCCACCGCCTTTTGGAAGTGGGCCATGTCTCCCGCAATATTGGCGCGCAGTTCAGCAAGCATCACCCTCAGCATAGTTGCCGTAACAGGCTCCCCGTCGTCCCGCTTCCTGTGCCCGGGGCCTGCACTTAGATTAGCGGCAGCTCCTTCCTCCGGGTCAGCGGAGTATTCCTCCGAGGAACAGGAGAAATCCTCTCCCAGGGCGGCCATCTTGTCCCACGCGGCCTGCTGCTTATTGCGGAACAGTTCACCGATATCTCGACTTGGAAAGTCCTTATCGGCTTTCGGCTTTTTGTTTTTTCGGCCCATGTCGGTTGCTGTATTGTAAATAAGGTTTGTGGACCTTCTATGTGCCCGTTATCAGCTGCAAAACTTGCGATTTTCATGGATTATTGCGGAGCTCCCGAACCAAATTTTTTGCCCATACACATCTCTAGTCATTTTATATGTTTAATGATACTCGGTTGGTTTACTACTGTCAGGATCGGGACAGGGATCCAACACGCAAAGTACAAACAGGTACAGGATACGTAAACCGGTCCTTAGAATGGCCGGGCTAACGTACAGAGAGTATAGAGAATGGTCAGAGACAAGCCGAGGTCGAGGGAACGAGAAGACAGGTAAGCGAGGAACAAGCCGGGTCAAGGATAACGGAGGTAAACAGAGTAAGGAAACAAGCCGGGTCGAAACCAAAAGGATAACTGAGAAACACCAGAGCACTGTGTGACTAGACAGGCTAGAACCACGACAGGGCAATGAGCAACAGGGCGAAGTATGTTTAAATACCCAGGCTAGAGAGGATAGACACGCCTCCGACGAAACCTGATTAGTCTGTCTCGAACTGAGTGACAGGTCGTTCCGGATTGGCGTGATGACGTCGGCCTCCGGGCACCATGCTACAAAAGGAAGAGACTCCCTCGCGGCCGGCGTTTGTGTGACCGGGTCGACCGCGAGGAACAGAGGAAACATGGCGTCCGGACGAATGAACGTCTAAGTCTCTACCTCTCTCGGAGGTAGAGACTTCAGGTACCCTGACAGTACCCCCCCCCTCAGATACGCCCACCGGGCGGAAAGAACCGGGACGAGATGGAAAGCGAGAGTGATACGCCCTGCGGAGACGAGGAGCATGAACATCCTCCTGAGGTACCCAACTCCTCTCCTCAGGACCGTATCCCTTCCAATCGACCAGATATTGTACTTTCCCCCGGAAGATACGAGAATCAATAATAGAGTTAACCTCATACTCCTCCTGACCCTCCACCTGAACAGGACAAGGAGGGGCTGTTGTGGAGGAGAACCTGTTACAAATAAGAGGTTTCAGCAACGACACATGAAACGAGTTAGGGATGCGTAAGGTATCAGGAAGAGCTAGACGATACGCAACTGGATTGATACGAGACAACACCCTGTAAGGTCCAATATAACGGGGAGCGAACTTCATGGAGGGCACCTTTAAACGGATGTTCCTCGTGCTCAACCATACCCTATCACCCGGAACAAAGAGCGGAGCCGCCCTTCTACGTTTATCAGCATGTTTCTTAACCAGCATAGAATTGTGCGTAAGGATTTGCCGAGTTTGATCCCACAACTTCCTCAAATTAGCAACATGAACATCAACCGACGGCACCCCCTGGGAAGGAGAAGCCGAAGGAAGAATAGACGGGTGAAAGCCATAATTCATGAAGAAGGGGCTTGAATGAGTAGAATCGCAAACGAGATTGTTGTGTGCAAACTCTGCCCAAGGAATCAAACCGACCCAATCATCCTGGTGTTCGGAAACAAAACATCGCAAATATTGTTCAATTTTCTGGTTGGTACGTTCAGCAGCTCCATTAGACTGAGGGTGATAGGCAGAAGAAAAGTTCAATTTGATACCAAGTTGCGAACAGAAGGACCTCCAAAAACGGGAAATAAATTGGGAACCTCTGTCAGACACAATTTGAGAGGGTATCCCATGTAGGCGAAAAATCTCCCTAGCGAATATCTCGGCCAATTCGGGAGAAGATGGAAGTTTAGGCAGAGGAATGAAGTGTGCCATCTTAGTGAATCTGTCAACCACGGTGAGGATAACAGTCTGTCTTTTAGAGATAGGTAGATCGACAATAAAGTCCATGGCCAAGCAGGACCACGGCTTCTCTGGAACTTCTAAGGGGTGCAGGAATCCACAAGGAAGCGTATGAGGTTGTTTGGTCTTAGTACAAACCTCACATGCAGCGATGAAATCTTTAGTATCCCTACGTAAAGCAGGCCACCAGAAATCCTTAGAGATCAACGCAAAAGTCTTGCGAATACCAGGATGTCCCGCCATCTTGCTGTTATGGAAACACTGCAACAGTTCCAGTTGAAGAGCAGGAGGAACGAAATGTCGACCCACAGGAGTCTGTCTAGGTGCCAAATGTTGTAGCTTAACGATCTCGGCCAGTAACGGAGAATGAATCCTGAGATTCGTATTAGCAACAATATTGCATTTCGGAACTATAGAGGAAAGGACCGGCTCAGGTACAGTAGAAGGTTCATACTGGCGAGATAAGGCATCGGCTTTAGAATTTTTTGAACCAGGTCTATAAGTCAGCACATAGTTGAAGTGAGTCAGGAATAAGGACCAACGAGCCTGCCTAGAGGACAGGCGCTTAGCCTCCCCAATGTAGGACAAGTTCTTGTGGTCCGTCAGGATAGTAATAGGATGTAAGGTTCCCTCTAATAAATGTCTCCATTCCTTTAAGGCTTTAATGACTGCTAAGAGTTCTCTGTCGCCGATGTCATATCTGCTCTCAGGGCCCGAAAGTTTCTTAGAAAAAAAACCACACGGGTGCAATGGTTTATCTACCCCCAATCTTTGTGACAGAACCGCCCCTACTCCTGTCTCAGAGGCATCGACCTCGAGCAGGAACGGTAAGGTCGTATCCGGATGGACTAGTATTGGAGCAGAAGCAAAAAGTTCTTTGAGACTCTTGAAAGCAGCTAGAGCATCAGTAGACCATGTCTTAGTATCCGCCCCTTGTTTGGTCATATTGGTGATGGGCGCAATAATAGACGAGTAGCCCTTAATGAAGCGTCTATAATAATTAGAGAAGCCAATAAATCTCTGAATAGCTTTGAGTCCCTGAGGCAATGGCCAATCTAAAATAGACTGGAGTTTGTCAGGATCCATCTTAAAGCCCTCCCCAGAAATCACGTATCCAAGAAAGTCTATCTGGGTCTGGTCAAAACTGCATTTCTCAAGTTTACAGTACAAACCATGTTGTAAAAGTTTGTGTAATACCTGTCTGACTTGTCGATGGTGGGTCTCAATCTCTTTAGAGTGTATGAGTATGTCATCCAGGTAGACAATAACACAATCATGTTGAAATTCCCTAAGAACTTCGTTAATCAAATCTTGGAAAACTGCAGGTGCGTTACAGAGACCAAAAGGCATGACCGTATACTCATAATGACCATAGCGGGTATTAAACGCTGTCTTCCACTCATGGCCTTGCTGAATTCTCACCAAGTTGTACGCCCCTCTGAGGTCCAACTTGGTGAAAATCTTAGAGCCCTTTAACCGATCAAAGAGTTCTGTAATCAAGGGGATAGGATAGGCATTCCTGATGGTTATCTTATTCAACCCTCGATAATCGATACAAGGTCTGAGAGACCCATCCTTCTTCTTAACAAAAAAGAACCCAGCCCCGGCAGGAGATGAGGATCTCCTGATAAATCCCTTGTCTAAATTCTCCTGAATATACTCCTCTAAAACAGCATTCTCTTTAGTGGATAGAGGGTATACATTGCCCCTAGGAGGCATGGTACCAGGTAATAGGTTAATTTTACAATCAAAGGACCTGTGTGGAGGTAGAGTATCAGCGTTCTTTTTATCGAATACTGCCTTTAAGTCCATGTACAAAGAAGGTATCTGTCTCTCTTTAGGCTGGGTAGTAGTGTCAGGTGTGTAAATTACAGCCAAAGGGGATACCTTCTGTAAACACCTCTCCTGACAACCCTGACCCCACGAGAGTATCTCCCCTAACTCCCAATCGATAGTAGGGTTATGTCTCTTTAACCATGGATACCCCAGGACTATGGGAACGGAAGGGGACGAAATAAGCATAAGAGATATACTCTCCTCGTGTAAGATACCAACAGACAGGCTCATGGATATAGTCTCACGAGTAATAACAGGCTCGAGTAGTGGTCTACCATCAATGGCCTCAACGGCCAAGGGGGTCTCTCTTAACTGGGAAGGAATAGTGTGCTTAGTGGCAAAGGCTTGATCGATAAAATTCTCAGCAGCGCCGGAATCTATCAATGCCACGGTCTTAAGTACTTCCTTCCTCCATGTTAAAGAAACTGGTAGTAAAAGCCTGTGATTTTTGTAATTATGCGTAGAGGACAAAATAGAAACACCCAAGGCCTGTCCTCTAGAGAAACTTAGGTGCGGGCGTTTCCCGAGCGAACAGGACAATTCAGGCGTAAATGACCTCTGACTCCACAATACATACACAATCCCTCCCTTCTCCTGTACAGTCTCTCCTCCTCTGAGAGATGAGTATTGCCTATCTGCATAGGTTCAGGAATTAGTGAGGTATTGGACTCAGGACTTAGAAATGCGGGTGCTAATTTAAAGGCAGGTCTTAGGTTCCTCTCTCGAGTGTTCTGTCTTTCTCTTATACGTTCATCAATACGAGAAATGAACGAAATTAAGTCCTCTAAATTCTCTGGTAGCTCCCTAGTAGCAATTTCGTCAAGGATAACATCTGATAACCCGTTCAAGAATACATCCATATAAGCCTGTTCATTCCACTTAACTTCTGACGCCAGAGACCTGAACTCTAGTGCATAATCCACTAATGTTCGGTTCTCCTGTCTCAGGCGCAACAGTAATCTGGCTGCATTGACCTTTCTACCAGGGGGGTCAAAAGTTCTTCTAAAAGCAGCTACAAAGGCAGTATAATTGTATACCAACGGGTTATCGTTCTCCCATAATGGGTTAGCCCATCTCAGAGCTTTCTCAATGAGTAAGGTGATAATAAACCCAACCTTTGCCCTATCAGTAGGATAGGAGCGAGGTTGCAATTCAAAGTGAATGCTGATCTGGTTTAAAAAACCACGACACTTCTCAGGTGACCCACCATAACGTACAGGTGGAGTAACACGGGAAGAGGCACCTACAGTAGCTACCTCTAGGCCTGAACCTACAGGGGAAATAGGAGTAGGACGCGTCTCCTCTGGAGGATTATTAGCACGAGACAACAATGCCTGTAGTGCTAAGGCCATTTGGTCCATTCTGTGTTCCATGGCGTCAAACCTGGAATCAGAGGAACCAACCTGACTGTTTGTACCTGCAGGATCCATTGGCCCTGTCGTAATGTCAGGATCGGGACAGGGATCCAACACGCAAAGTACAAACAGGTACAGGATACGTAAACCGGTCCTTAGAATGGCCGGGCTAACGTACAGAGAGTATAGAGAATGGTCAGAGACAAGCCGAGGTCGAGGGAACGAGAAGACAGGTAAGCGAGGAACAAGCCGGGTCAAGGATAACGGAGGTAAACAGAGTAAGGAAACAAGCCGGGTCGAAACCAAAAGGATAACTGAGAAACACCAGAGCACTGTGTGACTAGACAGGCTAGAACCACGACAGGGCAATGAGCAACAGGGCGAAGTATGTTTAAATACCCAGGCTAGAGAGGATAGACACGCCTCCGACGAAACCTGATTAGTCTGTCTCGAACTGAGTGACAGGTCGTTCCGGATTGGCGTGATGACGTCGGCCTCCGGGCACCATGCTACAAAAGGAAGAGACTCCCTCGCGGCCGGCGTTTGTGTGACCGGGTCGACCGCGAGGAACAGAGGAAACATGGCGTCCGGACGAATGAACGTCTAAGTCTCTACCTCTCTCGGAGGTAGAGACTTCAGGTACCCTGACAACTACCTCTTGTATCAGGAGGGTGGCTTCCATGGGGACCAGAGGGTATCCGGCTGTACGATTATGGGCTCTGTTCTTTGTCTCCTGCATTGCTTCTTCATACACCTGGAGGAATTTATATGCTATGCTCAGTAGAAGAGAGGGGGCAGCCAGTACACCCCAGTAAGGGACCCACCAGAGCCCCATGCGGGCCCTAGGTCTTGGCTGGCCTCTTAAGAAGAACACCGCAACACACATAAAACAGTTCAGCTTTGTATTTGAAAAGAGTGTATCACCTTTTAAAAAATTTTTTATCAAACAGATGGTTTCAATATAAATTGGCACTTTTATATATAAAACAAAACCTTGTTACATCTCCACAGCTCAATCAATATGGTCAATCAGAGAGTCACTACAGTCCATACCTGGTTGTTTAGCTCTATGGAGTTAAATTCAAGAGGCAGGGACTTGCCCAAAGTACCTGCCTTTCAAAAACTTCTGATTCAGCTCTCAAAAAGTCTGATGAAGAAGGGGAGCATTAGCTGAAGATACCAAATCTGGTTGAACACTGAGCACCCTCCCCTCTCATTGGTATTGACTAAGATAAAAAATAATTACCTTATTGATAAGTTGACGGCACACCACTACAACCTTTCAGAAGGTATGGGACCTGGGTGAGCAGTATATTGAGGAAACTGGATTGTAGGGAAATTCTGTTGTGGGAGCAGTACATATTGGACAAGCAACATCACCCCTGTGCCGTGGAATTCCATTAATCTATCTTTCCAATTAATTTCTTTATTTTTTCCCCTCTTTTGACACTGTGCCAGTGCCTTCTAAGCAGTATGGCAGGACTGCAGTATAAATTCCACTCTGATGCCGCTCACACATACACTTCTCAGAATGATACGCTACTGTACTATTCCTTTGCACCTCACTGAACCTTGAGCTCTGCCACGTTACAGTCAAGTATGGCCATTGATATCAATTTCACACGTTGCCAAATGTCTTCTACCCCAACACGCCCTCACAAACACTCTTGGCACAGACTTAGCTGCACCACACAGCCACGTTAGTCTCAAAAGAGAAGACCCTTAACATTTTAAACGAACACCAAAGCAATCCTCAAAACAGAAATCGTGCCAACTGGTGGAGTGACGGTACATAAGTGTATCTGCGGACACCTGCATTTCTTTCACTGCAAAGTGTATACATCCCACAAGGCAACATTACTGTAATGGTTCCTAACTAATTTCTACCTTTCTGTCATATCTTTATTTTTCTTAGGTTCAAACAAAACACTTTGACAGCCTTTCCGAATACCTATGCAAAGAAGTACATTACTGTAACCAACATATATCCCATACCTGGTACCTGAAATGATGCATTGTTCACTTTACTTACTTGTTTTTTGCGAACTCAATGTACTTTATCACCGAATACTGTAATTGTAAAAATAAAGAATTTATAAAAAAAAAAAAAAATTAAGATAATTGACCTGCAAATGTAGGGGAAGGTTATAAAAAAAATATATAAATGCTGCCTGCTTGTGCTTTCCATTGAGCCATATCAGTACATCAGGAATGTGTAAAAGTTTAAATGCACAGCATAGTGTCACATTTTGTTATATTGATATAGCGGGAACAATTAAAATGAGTTAGCCCTCAGGCCACAACTGCACTCAATACTATGTCTTACTACTATGTAATGTACCTGTTGTGTACATTTAAGACAAAGAAACCAAAGGGAAAGAAAAGGAACAAAAGATAAGAGTAAAAACATTATCTCCAGCTCCACCCCACCATACCATGAGTGAGCAAGCCCAATTGGATATATTAGGCAAGAGAGACCATCTTACCCCGAACCAGAGTATCAAGTATTCTAGTCATGGTTCCTCAGCACCAATGATTTCTTCCCTCTGGATATACACTGGTTAAAAGATAAAAAGCTAAATATTTGGGGTCACTCAGAAATGTCTTTATTTTCCATGAAAACACACATGAAATGAGTTTGAATAGGAGATACAGTCAGTCACTGACAAGGTTAGAGATAATTCATTTCAAGTGAAATTGTGTCCTTCAAACTTTGCTTTTATCATATAATCTTCCATGTGCAGCCTTGCATATCTTTGGTATTCTAGTTGTTAATATTTTGAGGTAATCTGAAGAAATTTCACCCCAGCTTTCCTGAGGCATCAATATAAGAAATATACAATCTAGGGGAAAAAATACATATAATAGTATAGAACTGTAGGCTCTATGGAACGCTGGTGGTATTATTTCACTAAAAATATATAACTTGATTGCAGGTTCATATGGATTTCTTTAGTCTTTTAGGGTTCTTTATATGTACATAGGGAAGAGAGGGAAAGATGCAAACATACTGTACCAGTATGAAGATAAAAACACCTTTTATTTCACTTACAAAAAGGATACATTTGTTGTGCATATCAGAATATTGTTCTTCCGTTGTCAGGAAACGAAAGAAAATCCCTTCGGAGCAGGTACAAGAAGATAGCAGCAAAAATTCTGGTGAAAACAATAAAATAGACTAAAAAGTCACTGCTATAAAGTCACTATGTAGATCTCCAGGCCCTACGCGTTTTCTCCTAAACTAGGACATGCTCATGGGCATCTGCTAGTGTCACCAAAATTCCATAGAGCCTACAGTTCTATACTATTATATATTTTTTTTCCCGTAGATTGTATATTTCCTATATTTATGCAGAAGATTTGAGGAGTCTCCATACAATCTTATTTTCTATAAGGGTAATATTGTGTATATTCCAATATTTTTCCATATATACTTTATTTGTATTTCCTGAAGCACCACCCACAAGCTGAATTCACTTGATGAACACTTCTTGGATATCTGTCAAGTTGCTCCCACAACAGCTCAATAGGGTTGATATCTGGGGACTGTACTGCCCACTTAATTAAAGACAGAATTTCAGCTGACTGCTTTTTACCTAAATAGTTATTGGAGTTTGGAGGAAATTGGCTCCAATCAAGCACCATCCACAGGATAAGGCATAACATTGCAAAATGGAGTCCCTTTTATACTCTAAAAATCTCCCACCATCAAAGCACCACCAGACCATCACATTGCCTCTACCATGCTTGACAGATGGTGTCAAGCACTCCTCCAGCATCTTTCATTTGATCTGCATCTCATGTTCTTCTGTGCGATCCGGACATCTCAAGCTTAGATTTTTCCGTCCGTAACACTTTTTTTTCCCAATCATCCTCTTTCCAGTGTCTGTGCCCATCTTATTTTTGAATTTTTTTTGTCTAGTCTGAGATAGGGCTTTTTCTTTGGAACTCTCCGCATAAGGTCAGAATGCTGGAGTTACCTCTTCACTTTTGACATTGAGACTGGTGTTTAGCAGGTACTATTGAATGAACTACCAGTAGACGACTTGTAATAGGTCTGTTTCTTAAACAAGACACTCTAATGAATTGGTCCTCTTGCTTAGTTATGCACCGGGCTTCCTACTCCTTCTTCTATTTTGGTTAGAGACAGTTTTTGTTGTGAATGGAGTAGTTCACAGCATTGTACAAGATCTTCAGTTTAGTGGTAATTTCTCGCATGGAATAGACTTCATTACTTAAAACAAGAATAGATTGATGCGTTTCAGATGAAAGTTCTTGCTTCTGGCTTGTAATCAAACCCACAATTGCTGATGCTCCAGACACTCAACTAGTCTAATGAAGGCCATTTTTATTGCTTTTTTTAAAATCAGCACAGAAATTTTCAGCTGCACTAACAAAATTTCAAAAGGGATTTCTAATGATCAGTTAGCCTTTTTAAATGATAAACTTTTAAATGATAAACTTGGATTCGAAAACACAATGTGCTATTAGAACACAGGACAAAAGTTGGGCCTTTGAACGTATATATAGATACCGTATTAAAAATCCGCTGTTTCCAGCTACAGTAGTCATTTACAACATTAATAATGTCAACACTGTATTTCTGATTGATTTGATGTTATTTTAATTCACAAAAAGTTTCCTTTTCTTTCACAAACATTTCTCACCCTAGACTTTTGAACACTCGTTTATATGTATTTCATGGGTGTCATTCTTTGAGTGTATGGAACTGTTATTGGTTAACCTATAGACTGTAAGCTCGTTTGAGTAGGGTTCTCTTCAACCTATCGTTACTGTAAGTTTTCTTGTAATTGTCCTATTTATAGTTAAATCCCCCTCTTATAAAATTGTAAAGTGCTACGGAATCTGTTGGCACTATATAAATGGCAATAATAATAATAGTAATAATAATGAAGCTATTAACTTTAAAAGTTTTTTAAAAATTCTGTAAATTTTACTTTAATACAGGAGGCTCTGCAATAAAGGTAGTGTAAATATTAGATGACTTTTTACAGGAAGTGTTTAAGAAGGCTGTAAAAGTCACATGCAGGGAGGTTTGCCTAGGGCTGCATAAACAAAGTGAATTAACTCCTAAATGGCAGAGAACTGATCAGTGAGACTGTAGGGACATGATAAATACACCAAAACTGCTTCATTAAGCTAAAGTTATTTGGTGACTATAGTGTCCATTTAACACCCCCATGTCTCTTTACACCCCTGTGTCTCTTGCTCTACTGCCCATTATGTATCTCTTACCCCTCTCTGTAATGTGGCCTCATAGACTGGCTAGATAAAGATCTGCAGTCTACTGCAGTCTAACAGAAAGCTGCTCAGTGTTCATTCCCCAACCCCCCCATGCACACTGAGGCACTCCCTGTCAGACTGGGAAAAAATCCTCTATTGTGGTCCATGACAACATGTTACAAGTCATGAATGGCATGAAGAGGAAGTTCTGTGCATTCTAAGATGACTGTCTATGCCACCTTTTTGTAGCGCTGGCCTTGATTCCATCATCCTGGATCTCTCTGGAAGGTTAAAGGAACGCTACAAAAACAACATATATACTTCCAAAGAAAATATGCATCTGTTTAGAGTTACATGAAACCTTGGCTTGAATAAAATAAACAAGACATGGTATTGTGTCAGGGGTGCCCCGACATTTGCAAACAACTGAAGGACTTAAATAAAAACACACACAAACAACAAAGTTAATTTAGTGAGGATTTTCATACATACATTTAAAAAGCTGACAGTGGGTGAGACTTGTGAATTGCAGCCTTACACTATATACTTTATAGCAAACAATGCTTCGTGGTAAGCACGTCTGAACGTTCCTATTGCAATTTGTATTGTCTCCTCTTTCTCAATGGCCCCTCAACTCGGCAGGGAGTCTATTCCATGAATCCACCACTATTTCGTCAGGTATCCTCACATATCCACTCGCCCCAGACAGTCTGCAAGTGGAGAACATGACCTCATGTTATGGCTGTTTCTCTTTACATATGTCTAGCTACATTTATACTTTGAACCTTATATATGTGAAAGTCTCCATATTATTTACCTATCTTGTGCAAACGGGATATTTAAGGTCAGTCTATATAGCTACACTTACCATGTACTGAATAAAGTAAATATAGCCCATTCTAAATGTAGTATTTTGTAGGTTATTGGAAGCCAAGATTGGTAAAATACCACAAGAACATGAAATATTAATCGAATGTCTTGTAAACACTAGCTCCATCCCTTGTTGTGTATCTGCTTCCTAAAACTTTGATGCAGTGTTCAAACAAAGGCAAGGTGAGTGATATCTGATCCTTGGGAAGATGCATTATTAACCTTAGAAAAAACCTAACACCTCATAGACTGACCCATTTCCCAGCCACACATCAGGTATTCACAAAAGACATCTTTTAGATTTGTATCCCACCAAATTTACATTGAAAAATTCGTAAAATGTTTTCATGGAATCTGAGACAGTATTTAATCGAAAATACAGTATTTTTATGTATGTTTAATCTGTGTTTGAATACTTATACTTTCAGTGGCTAAGAGTTGTTTGTGGCACCATGTGCATTACTATTCAATGCTAAAATTATTGAATTGATTCATAGGGACACTGGTATAGCTATGGTGGAAGCAGGAAAGTAGGGGCGCATGTTTTATAAAAGATGATTATTTTTATTTGATGAGATATTGATTTGAAAAAAAAAGTCAACCCAGGCACTAGCTTTTGTCAAAATAATGTCAATGTATACTAATCCGGGTGTGCAAAGGTGTAAGGTACAAATTAAATAAATATACCACAAATTGCAGACAAGTATATAAAACATATAAGGTACATACAGTTATGGGGAAAACATGCTTCAGAAGTCTTTGTAAACTGATTTTTTGTTCCATCAACACAATTGCTTATCATCGTCCATCAACAACGCTCAATGCATTTTGTGTGTTTTTTTGCACTGACATTTACATTTTTGCCTTTTGGAGTTTGAATTTGGGTGTTGAAAATGGCTTTCTATTCTTATATTGATGTTGTTGGTTCTTGAATTTATTTTCAGTAACAGCTAAATTGAAACATGTATCACATGAGCACTCCACTGGTGATGGTTCTCCTTGTCATGCTCCAGTACAGTGGTTCTCAATCAACCAGGGCCAGATTAACATAGGGGCTGATGGAGCTGCAGCTCCAGGCCCATACCCATGGAAAAGGCCCATTGATTTATTTTTTTAACTACCCTTCACTTGCTCTAGCTTATGTATGGAAACTTAAAATGGATGTAGGGGGAACAAAACTTGTGTTGACTGGCTGACAATAAATTTAGTTAAGGTAAAGCTGACTATGCGCACTATGCAAATTCTCTTGCTGCTTCCGTCTCTAACACTGTGGCATATTCCGTTTCTTCTACACTCAGTACATATACCTTTCCTCTGTCCCAGACTGTATAACAGGGGCTTCTACCTGCTAGTAAGAAGGTAAGGAGAGGAGTGGACAAGTGAATGCTAGGGGACAGTCCTTAGAAAGCGTGGAGTGAGAGCATCATTGGACGCGTTTATGCCAAACTCAGGGTGCTGTCTGCATAGCATGCCCTTAGTTGACCAGCCTGCATTTCTGGAAGGCAGCCTGACATACATTCATGCCAGACTGGTCTTCCAATTTTTCAGGCAGAAATGCCCCTTTTTGGGCATGTTCATCCATTTGTGTGGTTCTGGTTATGTGATTCACGTGATTCAGTGGCCCCCCCTTTTACCCTGTACATCGATATCCTGCTTCACCGGATCTGCTTTTAGGGGGTATGGATTTACTTGAAAGATGAAAGCGAGAGATTAGCATAGGCTATGTGTTTTCTGATAGCAATATCCTGTGAGTTTCCCTCCAGCACCACCTCCACCGGGTACATGACGCTTGAGAGTCATGACTGTTTAAGAGTTTTCTGTCGATAAGATTCTGTAATTAGGCCCATCATAATTGTCAGTACCAGGCCCAATGGGTTCTTAATCTTGCCCTGCAATAAACAGTCTACAATTTAGGCATGTCCCAATTATTTTTATTGGGTATACTGACAGAAACGGCACTTGTGTACTTCATTACTGGATTAGGGAACTGAAAACTCTCATATCCTTAGTATATGCCTTGTAATGGTTGCATTTTATAATCATTTTGCTAGCACAAACTATTGAAAAAGAAATGTTTAGCACTAGCTTTCCAATCTTTAGACAACTTTATCTGTTTGTCATGTCTGTTTGGTTTTATTTACAAATGTTCATTTTAACATTTCGATTTACAGCAGCTATTCATAATTGAATGCATTATAAAGAGATGAGATTACAGAAATGTTAAACTACGAACAAGATTTTTGTATGAAAAAGAAAATAGTAAAAGAGCAATAAGGGTCAGCCGACATGGCCAACCTGGGAAGTGATGCCAGTGCCTTAATTTGTCTCTTTAGATAATAGAAGAGGGTGATGCCCACCCTTGTCTCCTCCCCTCCTCCAACAGACTAATGTGATGTCTGCATTACAGTATAGGATTGTCCCAGCCATGTGAATTGATGGCTTAGGCTAGCCTGCACAGTCTACATGGTTTCCAGAGTGGGTAAAAACTATGAGGATGAGATGTGTGGTGAAGTTGGTCTGTAGACCTCAAAATCAGAGCCAGATTACCTATAATGCGGTATAGATGGCCATCTAGAGCTGGAATAGCACCGTAGCCATTTGCAAATGCTTTGAGATCGTAGCTGGAGTTTGCTAGGACCTAGTCACCTCCTCCTGTGCCCCGGAAGCGGCAGCACCGATGCTCTCAGCCACGAGCTGGCTGTAGGAGGAGCTTTTGGCTGCACAGGAGGAGAAGACCAGTGGACTCCAGGTAAATTGTCAATACTTTTCAAACAAGGCTGTAGTAGTTATGGTGCTTGGAGTGTTAATTTATTAATAACTATAATCAGCAGATACTATGTTGTGCACTTTATAGTCCCATTACTTTGGAGTTTTTATAAAAAATATTTGTTAATGTAGCGGTTTACTGAATGCAGTTTTTAAAAAAAATTTATTAATGGGATTTTTACATTTAAACGTTTAATCTCAGCATTTTGGATGGAACATTTTAAAATGGATATCATGACACTTACAACTTTGTCAGGAATATGGCGATTGGTGCATAAATATTCATTATGGTGATAGACTCGTTATTCAGTAGTCCCATTATAGTATCCTCCTCTCTGAATCCCTGTATCGGGTATTGAGTGTGAAAGAGATATCCCACTGTAGAAGTACAATTGGATCTGGTTTTTACTTAAGCATGAAAGGCTTGAGTGTATTTAGAGGAACACTTTAGGGGTTTCTTCTGAAAAAGTGGGTTTCCTGAACACAGACCACCATGGTGTTTAGGTGGTGGAAGTCAGAGAAGGCTAAGCGTTGTTTGTGTGGTGTATTAAGTCCTATGGTGTTAAGGGATAACACTAGCAAGTTATGAGCCATTATCCTGCACTTGGATAGAGCTGTATGTGATCATATTGATATCTTCGAACTGTAATCCTGAGCTGTAATCATTGTAATTGTGTTGTATAAAAGAAGTAACGATTAGGGCTGCTTAATAAAGCAATTCTTTGGACCACAGATGTGAATCTGGTGTCGCTCGCCTGTAGCAGCTTGTAGCATTTTGGGGATAGTAATAACAGGTTAGGCCAATAGCATTAAATAACAATGGAGAGGGCATCTCACCATGGAGCAACACACTAGAGGGCTTGAGGCATTTTCAGCATTCGGGAGTGATAGCACCTGTGTATAACTACCAAGAATTAAACCTTATCCTAGATAGAGAATAGTC
This sequence comes from Pelobates fuscus, assembly GCF_036172605.1. NCBI lineage: Eukaryota > Metazoa > Chordata > Amphibia > Anura > Pelobatidae > Pelobates > Pelobates fuscus. The sequence continues at coordinate 170,998,807 of NC_086321.1, read as the reverse complement.
CCCCTACCTGTTCCAGGAGATGGGTTGGCCATTTCCAGGGGAAGCACTGCTCCCAGTCAGAGCACATATGTTCTCCTATCACTAGACTGCCTGAGGAGAGTTTGAAGAAGAGGACGTGTATTTCCATTCCAGATCCAACTTACGGAGAGGAGAGGTGCCATTTGGAGATCACAGTAGTTTAGATGACTAGGTTGTCTCAAAGACTTTGTAACCGTTCCAAATGTCTTCTTCCAAACCATTGTGCATGCTGATAGGTCTGCATAGATTGTCAGGTTGGCATACAGGTCTGGGAACTGTGTCAGCTGTTAGTGGTTGCTAGAAGAGCCTCTTTACCATGGTAGTAATGTAGTTTTGTATATCTCTAGATGATGTCATGGGGATATTCTTAGGCTCTTGGAATCTGAGAACTCTGTCTCATAACAACTCATTTATAGGTCTAGTAAGGATCAGGGACTTGAAGAAGGAGCATACAAATCTGGACAAAATTATCCAATGTTATATCTTCTGGAATTTCTCTAATTCTAATGTTGTTCCTCCTGGCTCTTTCTTCAATATTTGCTAACATTGTGTGTATCTTTGTGTGTTCTACTTCTAGTGCAGTAAATCAGTCTATTAGCTCACTATGAGCTGCACACAGCTCATCCATCTTACCCTCTAGGTGGTCTATCCTGTCCCCCAGGGCCTTCATCTTATGGTGCAGCTCTGTGGAGAATTTACCAAAGTCCTCTTGGAATGAGGAGCAGAGGGTCTGTAGGCTGGGAGGCATTACGGCAATGTTAGGCCATGTATCAGTGCCCCTCATTTGCCCTCTGTGCCTTCAATGGGGCCATCTGGAATGTAAGATGCACGGGCGAGTGGGGGAAATCTAATTTTCCGTGGTGAGGTGCTGCTGGTTAGGTGCTTCAGCCTTATGATGAGTGGAGCACCGGCTACATCAGCCTACATGCAACTGCTCCAAGCGCTGATCTGGACCTGTCCCTTTGCATATTTGCATATTTTTTATGCATTGAGTATATAATGAATTAAAAATGCAGGACCAGATCTGCCTCTCCTTGTCTGATTGTGTCACTAACTGCCTATTCTCTGTATGTGACTGGATGGCTTCATAATTACTAAAACTAAACTTCTCCAAGACTGAACCCCTTGTCTTGCCTCTTTTTAAGGCTATATATGTGCCTGTTTCCTTTAAGGTGAACTGAGCTACCAGCATCTCCCCCGCAGTACCTTGGTCAGCTCTTTGACTCTGACCTTTCGTTTACTCCTTAACTCAAGCATGTCAAACTCAAAGTCTAGCACGGGCCACATAAACAAAGCTTACGTTTATGTGGGCCGAAAAAAAAAAAACCTATGTACATTTTCATAGAAACGTAGGTTTATTTTTATACCGCACATCTCATCTACTAAATCCCAGTCCCCCCCATATACTAAATCCCAGTCCCCCCATATACTAAATCCCAGTCCTACCCCAATACTAAATCCCAGTCCTCCCCTATACTAAATCCCAGTCCTTCACCCCTCAACTAAATCCCAGCACCCCCCTCTAGCCAACAAGCAGACTCCACTTACATTGCCGCTGCCAGTATGCGACTCCGGAATCCGGCCTCTGGTATTCCCCAAAGGCACCGTCCGCATCCTGTGCCAAAGCGGATCCTCCCGCTACTTCTTGAAACCCTGTGGCACCTCCGTGCACCTCCAGGTACTCCACTGTCCAGCCGCAGCCATCAAAACACTGACCGACACACACTCACTGAGAGAGACACACACACTGACAGACACACACAGACACACACTCAGACAGACAGACATACACAGACAGACACACACACACAGACAGACACACTCACTGACAGAAACACTCACTGACATACACACTCACTGACAGACATACATACACACACACTGTCATACACACACACTGACATACACACACTCTGACAGGCATTCACACTGACATACATACACACACACACTGACAGACACACACACACACACACATACTCACATAATTCCCTGGGGTCCAGTGGGATCTTCTATCTGGAGCTCAGTGTTCCTGCTCCTCACTGCTCCCTCACGCGCAGTTTAGTGATGCCAGGTGCCGGAATATGACGTCATATTCCGGCACCCGCAATCATTACAGACGGCGCGAGGGAGCAGTGAGGAGCAGGAACACTGAACTCCCTCGCTGCCGCCAGCGTCCTGCTTCCTCTCCCCGGCCGGGTAAATCATAGCAGAGTGTCAGGATCGGGACAGGGATCCAACACGCAGAGTACAAAGAGTAGCAGATACGTATACCGGACCTTAGAATGGCCGGACTTAACGTAATACTACGTATAGAATGGTCAGGGACAAGCCGAGGTCGAGGAAACGAGAAGACAGGTAAGCGAGAGACAAGCCGGGTCAAGGATAACAGAGAAGACAGGTAAGTAATAACAAAGCCGGGTCAGAACCAAAAGACAAGAGAATACAAGAGCACTGTGTGACTAGGCTGGCTAGAACCACGACAGGGCAATGAGCAAATGCTGAGAGCTCCCTTAAATACCCTGGTTCTAGAGACTAATCACGCCTCCGCCGAGACCTGATTCGTGTCCGGGATTTGACTGACAGGTCGGGCTAGAATAGCGTCATGACGTCGACTATTGAGCGTCACGTTACAAAAAGGCATAGTTCTCTCGCGGCCGGCGTTTACATGCGCGAGGGGACCGCGAGGAACGGGAGAATCATGCCGTCTGGATGGAAAAACGTCTAAGTCTCTACCCGTCTCAGGGGTAGAGACTACAGGTACCCTGACAGTACCCCCCCTCTCAGAAACGCCCACCGGGCGGAAGGAACCGGGACTAGATGGAAAGCGGGAATGAAAAGCCCTGCGAAGACGAGGAGCATGGACATCCTCCTGTGGTACCCAGGTCCTCTCTTCTGGACCATATCCCTTCCAGTCAACCAGGTATTGAATTTTCCCCCGGGAGATTCGAGAATCGATGATGGAGTTGATTTCGTACTCCTCCTGACCCTCAACCTGAACAGAGTGAGGAGAGGAGACCTTGGAGGAGAATCTGTTACAGATCAGGGGTTTTAGCAAGGAAACATGAAAGGAATTAGGAATACGTAAGGCAGAGGGGAGCCCTAGGCGATACGCAACAGGATTCATTCGATTCAGGATCCTATAGGGTCCAATGTAGCGAGGAGCGAATTTCATAGACGGTACTTTCAAACGAATGTTTCTAGTACTCAACCATACCCTATCACCAGGGACAAAACTAGGAGCCGGCCTTCTGCGTTTGTCAGCATGTTTTTTATACAGTATAGAATTATGTAGGAGAATTTGTCGAGTCTGATCCCACAACTTCTTCAGATTGGCAACATGAGTATCAACCGACGGTACCCCCTGGGAAGAAGGAACCGACGGAAGAATGGAAGGATGAAAACCATAACCACTGACAGACACACACAGACACACACTCAGACAGACAGACATACACAGACAGACACACACACACAGACAGACACACTCACTGACAGAAACACTCACTGACATACACACTCACTGACAGACATACATACACACACACTGTCATACACACACACTGACATACACACACTCTGACAGGCATTCACACTGACATACATACACACACACACTGACAGACACACACACACACACACATACTCACATAATTCCCTGGGGTCCAGTGGGATCTTCTATCTGGAGCTCAGTGTTCCTGCTCCTCACTGCTCCCTCACGCGCAGTTTAGTGATGCCAGGTGCCGGAATATGACGTCATATTCCGGCACCCGCAATCATTACAGACGGCGCGAGGGAGCAGTGAGGAGCAGGAACACTGAACTCCCTCGCTGCCGCCAGCGTCCTGCTTCCTCTCCCCGGCCGGGTAAATCATAGCAGAGTGTCAGGATCGGGACAGGGATCCAACACGCAGAGTACAAAGAGTAGCAGATACGTATACCGGACCTTAGAATGGCCGGACTTAACGTAATACTACGTATAGAATGGTCAGGGACAAGCCGAGGTCGAGGAAACGAGAAGACAGGTAAGCGAGAGACAAGCCGGGTCAAGGATAACAGAGAAGACAGGTAAGTAATAACAAAGCCGGGTCAGAACCAAAAGACAAGAGAATACAAGAGCACTGTGTGACTAGGCTGGCTAGAACCACGACAGGGCAATGAGCAAATGCTGAGAGCTCCCTTAAATACCCTGGTTCTAGAGACTAATCACGCCTCCGCCGAGACCTGATTCGTGTCCGGGATTTGACTGACAGGTCGGGCTAGAATAGCGTCATGACGTCGACTATTGAGCGTCACGTTACAAAAAGGCATAGTTCTCTCGCGGCCGGCGTTTACATGCGCGAGGGGACCGCGAGGAACGGGAGAATCATGCCGTCTGGATGGAAAAACGTCTAAGTCTCTACCCGTCTCAGGGGTAGAGACTACAGGTACCCTGACACAGAGTAGGCACCTGCAATGTGGGGCGAGCAGGTGCCTACTCTGCTTTTACACGAAGCATGTACCTGCGGCTCACCGGGCTGCAAGGAGGTCCATTGTGGGCCACATGCGGCCCGCAGGCCGTGAGTTTGACATGCTGGCTTTACATGAAATCTGTTACAAAATCCTGTTACTTTCAGAAACATTTTCTGAAACATTTTAAAAAAACACTTCTCCCGTTCACCCTTTCTCACTCAGGGTGCAACCAAGACACTTGTCCATGGTCTCGTTATTTCCTACCTTTATTATTGTAACCCTCTGCTTATCAGCCTGAAAAGTTCCCAGATAGATAGCGTCTCTACAGTCCGTAATGAATGCCTCAGCCAGACTCATCTACTTTACATCCAGCAACACTTACATCTCACCTCTCTACACTGACTTCCTGTTTCATTTAGAATTCAGTTCAAAGTTCTCATGCTTCCTTACAAAGCTCTCCATAACTATGCCCCTGCTTACAACTCTCATTAGCAGATATGTTCCAGCCTGGTCTCTTCACTCCATCAATGATCGGTTACTGTCCAATTTTCGCACCTTCACCCTATATTCTCACCTGCAGGACTTCTCCAGTGTTGCCCCCTCCTTATTGATTGCCCTCCCACACCACATGACTCTTCTTGTCTCTGCAGTCCTTCACAAAAATCACTAAAAACAAATTTCTTTAGAGAAGCCTACATGCTCTCCCCTTAACGCCCCATGCCTTTCAATGTTCCGCTGTCATCTCTCATAGCTGCACTCCCTCCTCCTGAACACTCCCACCATCCTCAGGTACACACAAATTCCTCACGCCCTTGTGTGTATTTGTCCTTCATCTGTTTAGATTGTTAGCCTATTTTGTCCCTCTCTTCCTATATGTTGAACGCGTTAGAATTAATTGTTAGTCTTGTTTAGCTATTGTACAGCACTGTGAAATGTTTTGGCGCTATATAAATAATTCTAATTATAATTCTAACCATGGAGTCGCTCAAATTTGAAACCTGAGATGTGGTGCAACTGGCAAGATGCAGGACATTGTATTACTTAAAAAAATATATCAGTTTAAACATAGCCATCTTTTGCATGGCAAGCCTACTGTGTTTCTTCCCATCGAAAGTAATTACTATGTAATGAAACAGGCCTAGTGAAGGATCAAGAGTGTCTGAAACCGAATAGAGAAAAAGGTACAGTTACCACACCTTATCTACATATCAGTCAGGCTACTAGTGTAGCAGGATGTATCCACAGAGCTGAGCCTTTGCTTCAGAGTGTGAATTATTAAGAGATCCTGGTAACAGAACGTACAGAAGATGTAGCGAGTGCTTAACAGAAACCGAAAAGAAACACTGCTCTTCTGGGAAACCACCATAAACTGCTGGGAAACCACCATAAACTGCTGTGAAAATGGATAAACAGGTAATATTACTTTATAGCTAAATATACACTTCTTGTTTAGTTGAGATTAACCTCAATATCATTATTTGTTAGGGTTTTATTCACTTAACAGTTAATAATGATAATTTAGACACCTAATTACAAAAGAGCAATTTATGGAAAATTCTTCATCCAAGACATTTTCCAAATTGGCTATTTTAGTCTAAAGATATGTAATTTTCATACCAATGCATTACATTTCGAAAGATATGTACCGACCAGAGGGAGCGGAATAAAATGATTCCTTTTGTGATCATTTTAAAAGTAATTTTATAAATGGATGTTGTGTAAATATAAGTTGCGAAAATGAATGTTCTGTATACTTTTCCTTATAAAATCAATATAGCAAATACAATTGCACTAGTGTGATGAATAGTGAATAAAAAGGCACGCGGTAAATATGAGTTCCGTCAAATAGTATATTACCTAAAAATAGTACAGTGTATTATAAACGTGAGATCTGCTAACATGGTAAAATAGTTCTAATTTTGAATATATTTGTGTATGAAATTTACTAACAACTCTCAGTTTGAAGAGTTAATCACGACTAGTGCTAAATATAAATATGGAGTAATTGTTTTTTTAATGTCATGCTTTTTTGTACTTTATTAGCATTTCTTAATTTGTTTTTAATGTTTTAGTGACTAACACCTAGAATTTGTATTGATTGATTAAAGTCAAAGTATACTGCGAAAAATGTAAACTACAAGAGTTAATATAGGAACTATAAACATCACGTGTTGTCTAATAGGGTTTAATATAAACTGACTACCAAAAAAAAAAAAAGACTTATTAGATGTGTGAATTGACAGAGTTACCACAAATGGTTCTGATTACTGATGTCTACTAAGGGAAATATCTTTGAATCAGAATTTTGGCATCAGGCAAGAGGCAAGTCTGCATTTTCTTTATCTGATTTGCAACTTCAGTCTGTACTTGGTCTTTTAAGTTCTTTTGTGCATTTGTTCCCACGTACTTTGATTTCTCGCTGGTTTACAGGTTTAGTAACTAAAAAATGAATTATGGGAAACTCACAAGCAAATTACAACTCTTATAAAACATATGAATATTTTTAAATTTTGTCTTGCAAAGTCTAAATTTTGCAAATGAATTGCCAGTTCACCACAATTTACTATTTAGTAAATAGTAACTCTGCTAACAAGCTGTTCCTGAACAAAAAAAAGAAATTCTGAAAATTCTACCGATTTTTGAGATTCTTTCAGAATACAGTGTTGTATACGTAGGGTTTTGTGCTTATATTGTACTATATAGTCAGAATGAATACACCTAGTAGTGATGTTTTGTAGCCTAAACACAGAAGTGCATTTTATAATTAACAGTTATTAGGTTGGCAGACGACATAAAGCAAGTGGAACAGAAATTTGGCAATGAAGGCGATGCCTCCCATGTGCTTAGTGTTTCACAAGTGCAATTTAAACGTGATACACAAAAGCATCAAAATTGCAAAAAAAATTAAAAATATTTTGCTTGTATTATAGTCAAGATATAATTGTTATTCAGGAACATTGGTGAATGTCTTTAAGCAGCATCCCACCACAAGTTTCACACTATGACAAAACATACTCATAAGCCGACATCCTGACAATCTATGACTGAAGGGACATCTCACTGAAGTGGTCTGAGTGCAGTGTCCCTGTCCCACTTAGTACATTGCAGTACTAACACTGCCTCTACCAGACAGCCACTAGAGGCACTTCCGGGAACTTAGTCCAGGACTCTAGGTTGCCTAAACAAAGCTGGATGTCCTCACGCTCCAGCGTCAGTGAAATCCCCATAAGAAATCATTCAAGCAATGCTGTCCTAATGCGCTCGCAGCTCTCACCTCACATGAGCATTAGGTCCCCACCTGGATGACGTTGGAGGAGGCAAAGCGCAGACCTAGCACTGAGGGAGTATTTTTTTGGGGGGGTGGGGGGGAGGAGGCACAATGGATGGGAGGCCAGAGAGAACTATAGTATTAGGAATACAGATTTGTATTCGTAACACTATAGAATCCCCATAAAGGAATGCCATAGCATTAGGAATACAAACCTAGATTCCTAATACTATAGTGTGCCTGTCCCTATGTCCATACAGGTCCCTACCACCAGTTTGCATTAAAATATAAAACATTAAAGTTTTACCGTATATACTCGAGTATAAGTCGACCCAAATATAAGTCGAGACCCCTAATTTTACCCCAAAAAACTGGGAAAACTTATTGACTCAAGTATAAGACTAGGGTAGGAAATGCAGCAGCTACTGGTAAATTTCCAAATAAAATTAGATCCCCCCCAAAATTATATTAATTGAATATTTATTTACAGTGTGTGTATATAATGAATGCAGTGTGTGTGTGTATATAATGCAGAGTGTGTGTGTGTGTGTGTGTGTGTGTGTATGAATGCAGTGTGTATGAATGCAGTGTGTATGAATGCAGTGTGTATGAATGCAGTGTGTATGAATGCAGTGTGTATGAATGCAGTGTGTGTGTATGAATGCAGTGTGTATGTGTGTGAATGAATTGTGTGTGTATATATAGCAGTGTGTGTGTATGAATGCAGTGTGTGTATATGATGCAGTGTGTGTGTATGAGTGCAGTCTGGGTGTATGAATGCAGTATGTGTGTGTTTGAGTGCAGTGTGTGTTTGTGTATGTGATGCAGAGTGTGTAACCTTGGTGGGGGTGGGCATTTTTATTATTAATTTTTTTTATTATTAATATTTGAATATACATTTTTTTATTTATTTTTTACCGGTAATATTACATTTTTTTTTATATATTATTAATTTTTAATTTTATTATAATATTATTTAAATTTGTAATTAATATTTTTTGTCCCCCCTCCCTGCTTGATACATGGCCAGGGAGGGGGGATATAGCAGTCCCTGGTGGTCCAGTGGTGTGTACTGTGCAGGAGCTGGCAGCTCCCTTCTCCTCCACTCTGTTCAGCTCCACTGTAAGTCTCGCGGTCTGCGTGCTGCGCGGAGCGTTGCAACGATAACCCATGGTTACGCTCTGATGGCCGCGGCTCTCGCGAGACTTACAGTGGAGCTGAATGGAGCGGAGAAGAAAGGAAGCTGACAGGAGCTGCAGGAAAGGTAACAGCTTGCTGCCCGCCCCCAACACGACCGCCGAGCTTGTAATGAGCCCGGCGGTCCTGGTCTGTATTATGGCAATGTAAGTTGCCATAATACAGACATTGACTCGAGTATAAGTCGAGTGGGGGGTTTTCAGCACAAAGAATGTGCAGAAAAACTCGACTTATACTCGAGTATATACGGTACTTAGCTTTTTCTAGCACTGAGGATTCCCCGGCTGCTCACCTTTCTGCCTCCCGTGATGTCACAGAGGGGGCATGACCAATTTCTTAAAGAGAAGAATTAGTGACCTAATGCGCGTGGACGGCGAGCTCCACATGCATTCAATCTTTTCCATAGTAAAGCATTGAATCAATGCTTTTCTATGGGAGCTTCCACATCACATGACAAAGTTTTACTCAGTCACTACAGACAAAGCACGTATAGTGGCTGTCGGTAGGCCAGCCACTATAGGTGGACTTAACCCTGCAATAAAAACATTGCTGTTTCTAAAACTATATTGCTTAACATTGCCGAGCTAAAAGCTCCAGCTACTTAAATGAGATGAATTGGTCTGGGTGACTATAGTGCCCCTTTACATATTTTATGCGGAAGAATGCTACAGGTAAAGACATTACAAACCAATGCATTGTTTCTGAGTATAGATATTATTCTGAGTAAAATACAAGCTAAGTATTAATTTTCATGATGCAAAACAGGTTTTATATTTACCAGTGGTGTACCTACCACGGTTGCAGGGGTCGCAACTGTGACTGGGCCCATCACTCCAGGGGCCCTGTCCGCAGCTGCGACCCCTGCGACCATGGGCACACCGACATAACTTGAGACCTGATGCACAGTCGCACTTGCCCGTGGCCCATGGGTGCCGGGTGACTGGGTATCTGTGTTGCGAGACACATGGAGGACTAAGGGGGGTGGGTGAGACACATGGAGGGACTGGTGGAGGATGAGAGAGTCACATGGAGGGACTGGTTGAGGATGGGAGAGACACATGAAGGGACTGTTGTGGGATGGGCCAGACACATGAAGGGGCTGGTGGGGGGTGGGCCAGACACATGTAGGGGTGGTGGGCAAGACACATGTAGGGGCTGGTTGGAGGGTGACCGAGACACATGGAGTGACTTGTGGGGGTTAGGAGAATCATGGGGAGGGCTAGAGGGGTGGACGAGACACATGGAGGGACTAGTGGGAATGAGACACATGGATGGACTGGGGGGGATTAGACACATAGAGTGACTGGAGGGATAATGAGATATATAGAGGGTCTGGAAAGAGAATGAGACACACAGAGGGGCTGGGGGGGAGAAAATGCAACACATGGGGAGGCTCCAGGGCAATTTTCGCTCCCGAATCCAGTGGTTTCTAGTTACGCCTCTGATACTTACCTCTAGTGCATTTCTCATCCCAGTCCTCCAATAGTGCTTACTAGTGTGAGGAATGAGAAGTATCAGTTTCAGAATAGTGAATGTTTTGCTTTAATAAAATGTGTTATTTACATATTATTATGTTATTCATCATTATGTTATTTTATAAAAGCATTTATGCATCACAAATAATTTCTTGAAGTCAGGTTTATTTTTCTTACCCGTCACTAATCTAACTTATTTTCTAGTAAAGTTATACTTAATATACAATTATTGCTTGCCTTAATCAACCTCTGTCCATTATGCTTCCATTTTTTGAAAGGACTAAAATTATAATACAACCTACTGCAGATTTTCTCAAGAGAGAATGTTGTTAAAGAGTTGTGCTTTCAAACTATCAAGAGTCTAGAAGTGGATTGATTCATTTTGGCGCCAGGAACGGTGTTCTTTTAATAAATACTTTCACCTGTCTCTTTGCGTTAAGTTTGGTGGAGGGTAGGTTCACTGGAGAGAAGTGTAAGCTGAGAGAGAGGCAACCAATTGGCAGGTGGAATAGTACTCTATAAGTTGCCCCTTATATTAAACTGTCTCCCTCTGCCTGTATCGTTACCGAACTAGAAAGGAAGGTTCGAAACAATTCCCTATTGTTCCACATCATCTTGAAATGAGTGTCAGATCACACAGGGGGAGCTTTGACCGTTAACTGCACAATTTACTCCCCCCCCCCCACTCTTTCTCCACCTTGTGAAGGGCGGGCTCTTCCTTCTTGCACTTTCTCAGATTTAGACAGAGAAAGCGGGGCATAAGAAGCAGTGTTGATCCCACAGTAATGGGCTTACCCAAAGTCTTTGTCAGCAGACTGCCCAGTGTGAAATCTGCAGCGACATTAAATGTTTTCTAATGAATAATTACTCAAAGGCAATTCAGCAATATATGTGTAATGGATTGTACAGCGTTAAAACGTTTTATACGGAGTACAAAAAATGTTATCCGTCACAAGCATGGTAATTGTTATGGGGGAGCTTTTGTAATGGAGAGAATAAAAGAAGGGGGGGCTAAGGATCTGAAAAGCTGATCTGATGGTTTGACATTCCACAACAAGAATCAAAGACTAGCTTTGGCAGCCAAATAGGTTTTTAAAGAGGGCAGCCGTAAAACCCGTCCTGCATTTTATGGCTGGTGGAATGAAGACTTTCTCTCCTTCTCCAGTATATGTCCATTTAGCAATAACAGTCACACGGATATTTAAAGGTATTTTATAGACTTCGTTTCACAATGCTCAGAGAGCACAATAAAGGCCATTGAACAGCTATGGGGAAGATATGCTAATAGTGTGACTGTGATAATGGTGTATGCTTCACTTGGGGAAAATAAAACTTAAAACTTCAAGGAGAATCAGTCTCATTACATCGTACGAACAACTGTGTACTATAGATATGTGGATCCCATGTAACAGTGCAATGCATCTTGCAGTAAACTGGCTTTAATAATGACAAGAAATTCAGTAAGGGCGGTAAGCAGGAATAATTTTATCAGAACGAACTGGCCCTTAAACTCTTAAAATTCTGTCCAAAAAAAAACAAAGAAAACCTAGAATTTGAGCTATATGTTTGTTCAATCATAATTTACATCTTTCATTTCATATCAAATATGTATATATGGTACACAATGTAATAGGGATACAATCTAAAACAAAAAGAAAATAAGTAATTTGCTGTTCTGCATGGCATTTTAACTGTGAATGTCATAATAATGTTACTGAAATAAAACATACATATTTGTATGCTTTGATGTCCCACAAGTACAAGGATGTACAGGTTTCATGGTGTTTTGGAAAGCACTCAAATAAAGACCTTCCCCATTTCAGTTTTTACACATGGGCCTATGTTGCCTTGGAGACGGCATAGCAGCCCACAAATGAAAATGCAAATGACAACTCAGAGTATTCAAAATGGGGAATGTCCATTTATTTTTTAGTAGCCACTTGGTCGCAAGCTCTGGCCAAAGTTAATGTTTTTATTTAATTGTTTTGCATTCTTCACACACAAACTGCACTTTCACTGATGATATCATCATCCCTATAAAATGTACTGCTCTAAAACAATCATATTTGTGTTGTGTCTCACGAGTACAACAGTACTCCCCATGTACAAATTTTATGGCGTTTTGGAAAGTTACAGGGTCAAATATGGGGCTTGCAAATTTACATTTCTGCCTGGGTTGAAAGGCAGGTCCCTCAAGATATAATTAAAGGACCACTCTAGGCACCCAGACCACTTCATTAAGCTGAAGTGGTCTGGGTGCCAGGTCCAGCTAGGGTTAACTAATTTTTTTATAAACATAGCAGTTTCAGAGAAACTGCTATGTTTATCAATTAGTTAAGCCTTCCCCTATTTCCTCTAGTGGCTGTCTCACTGACAGCCGCTAGAGGCGCTTGCGTGATTCTCACTGTGAAAATCACAGTGAGAGCACGCAAGCGTCCATAGGAAAGCATTATGAATGCTTTCCTATGCGACCGGCTGAATGCGCGCGCAGCTCTTGCTGCGCGTGCGCATTCAGCCGACGGGGAGGAACGGAGGCGGAGAGGAGGAGGAGAGCTCCCCGCCCAGCGCTGGAAAAAGGTAAGTTTTACCCCTTTTCCCCTTTCCAGAGCAGGGCGGGAGGGGGTCCCTGAGGGTGGGGGCACCCTCAGGGCACTCTAGTGCCAGGAAAACGAGTATGCTTTCCTGGCACTAGAGTGGTCCTTTAATAAAATCACATAATTATGTAAAAAATAATACATAAATATACACATAGAAATATATTTTAGATACACACACACACACACACACATATAATTTAATTCTGAGTGTATTTTGATTATATTAATTTATATAATTATTTAGCAGCATTTCCATACTAACATACAGTCGTAAAGGTCAAGATTGTGATGAGCACATGAAACACCATTGGTCCTTAAAGCAGGTCTGTTACCATCTGAGGTCTTTGCATAATATGACATTGTCACTAGGGGTCTGGTGGCTGGAGGGCAGGCAAAGGTAAGTTTTACTTATGTGAACCTGTTCTTCGCAAGTGCTGCCATCCTCTTCTATCTGCTTCTCTTCAGCTTCTGGTGCTTCATCTGCCAGGGTCCAACATCAGTGCTGTACTGTCACATGAGAGTACAGCTTTTAGGTCTATGAAGGATGCTGCGAAAACGTGGGATCTTCTCTAGAAAGAGCTTAATTTCCCTGCAGCCATCACTGGTGAAAGCTGTGTAAAGTGACAGGTGTAAAGCAGGACTGGATTAACATAGGGGCTGATGTAGCTGCAGCTCCAGGCTCAAGCCCATGGAGTAGGCCCATTAATGATTAATATAAAAAAAAAAAACATTTTTTTTTTTACCCACTACTCTTCACATGCTCTTGCTTAAGTATGGAAACTTAAGAGGGTTGTATGGGAACAAAACATGTGTGGAATCACTAACAAATTAGTTAAGGTAATGCTGACTTGAGTCTCTCTAACACTGTGGCATGTTCCCTTTCTTTTGACCCAGACTGTATAACAGGAGCATCTGCCTGCTAGTAAGAAGGTTAGGAGAGGAGTGGGCCAGCGAGTGCTAGGGGACAGTCCTTAGAAAGCGTGGAGCAAGTGCATCATTAAGCACATTTATGCCAAGCTAAGGGTGCTGTCGGCATGGTATGCTCTTGCTTTAGTCATCCTGCATGATTGGCTGGCAGACAAACATGCACTCTAATTCTTCATGTAGACACGCCCCCTTTTTGGGCATGTTCGCTGTTTTCGGCAGTTCTGGTTACGTGATTCGTGTCAGTGGACCACCCTTTGACCCCACCTACCGAAATCCTGCTTCATCAGACACTGCTGTCAGGGTCGCCTCTACCATAGGGCGGCTCAATGGCCACCTTAGGGCGCACCGGCCCAGGGGCAAGATCCTCGGGTGACCGGTGGCTGACGCTCAGATAGCGTGGGCCCTGCATGGACCGGTCAGGGAGATCCTGTGACTTCCCCTGCCGGCCTCGGCCCATAGACATCGCGGCCCACCGGGCATTTGCCTGATGTGCCCAATGGACAGTCTGGGCCTGCCACCTAGTACCAAGCTTTGTCAGGGGGAGGAAAAACACTGAGACAAAGTAGTCCCTATGGCTCAGTATATTTTTTGGGCGAATAGTTACCAAAAAAGTGCGCTAAATTGATCTGTAAATATGAAAAGAGACAGATAATAGTGCAGACTATCTGGACTAAACAAAAGTCAAAAACAGGGGGGTGTAAGGGAGAAAACTCACATATACCAGAGCCCTATCACCCCTGGCTCTGGGTATTCAATGCTCCACTGGAGAGGAGATATACCCACACTGATGATAACTCCAGGCAGGACCACCATCAGGGAGTGACAACCATAACGGTTGTCACGAGCCCAGCGGCCCTGGGGGGCTCGGCCGCCCGGGCCCCACGTGTAGCGGCAGAATTGCCGCTGGTGCACTTGCACCGGGGCCTGCACGCTGATGGGGCCCATCGGGTGGCCCACGCACTTATGACCACCCGATGGTCCCTATATCTTCAGGGCGCCGGTCAGCGCTGTGGCCGTGGTATAGCGCGACCTGCCCCTTTTAAAAAAAAAAAAAGCAGCCGCAGCAAGTGCTGCTGGGAGGAAGTGGTCAAGGATATTCTTCTATTTTCATTTTATCAATATGTACATTTAATATTGAAACCTATGATAAAAAGTGTGTATATCTGCATATCAATTAAGTTTGAAAACAATTTATGCTGTTTTTTTGTTTGTTTTGTTATTGTGTGCAATAACTGGATAAACACCAGCCCTTAATTGATCTAAGATGGTCAGTCAGATTAAGTGTTTACATATAAAAGTAGGTTGAACTTTAAATCCGAATTCATATTCACACAAAGAAGAAACTAGATCAGCTCTGCCGATCAGACCACGACCCCCGACCAATGGAACAACAGAGTGGGAGGAGATAGACGCTTAAAAGAGAGGGCTGGATGTTCACAACGGTGTCAAAGGAAGCCTGTGGAGGCAGGCGAAACGCGTCACATACAGTGGTGTATCCTGGTTTTGTGCTGCCCTAGGCAGGACAAAACTCAGACGCCCCCCTCCCCCGTCCCCGCGCCACCCCCACCCAACCCTTCCCCCCGCCCTGCCTTCTAAATACACACACACACATTCACTGACAGATACGCATACACTAACAGAAACACACACTCACTAACAGACACTCACTAACAGACACACACACACACTAACAGACACACACACACACACTAACAGACACACACACTAACAGACACACACCCCCTGGAAAATGCCGCCCAAGGCAAATGCCTTGTTTGCCTCGCGGCTAAAACGTCCCTGGTCACATATACGTCACTTGAGAGGCGGACCAGGAAGCGGATCACGTGATCGGGACGAACGAAACCAGGAAGTGACTTTCGTTTTGCCGTTTTATATGCTTTGATGTGGGTAGCTTTGCTAGCATAACACACCACTTACCAAGTAAGGGTTTTTAACTTTTGTCTTTCAATAAATTACATTTGATAATATTCAATTGGAGGTCCTGCCTCTCTCTATCCTCTATTTGCACAGTACTCTCAAGCCTTCAGTGGATATACTGCCTGGAGTCAGGGTCTGGGCCCCCTGGGCCCCGCCTCCAAATACCGCCCACAGGGCCCGCCTCCAAATACTGCCCACAGGAATACACACACAAACACAAACACACACACTGATACAAAATACACAGATACATACTATCAGACACACATACTGAAACAGACATACACACATACAGGCATACATACTGACACACACATACTGAGACATACACACATATACAGACACACAGGCATACATAGTGACAGACAGACACATACTAGCATACATACAGAAACACATGCATGAGGACATAAGACACATACATACACACTGACATACATACAGACACCGACATAAATACACACATACAGACACACATACATACATACATGCATTCATACATACAGACATACTGACAGACATCTATACACACATACAGTCATAATGGCATACAGACATACAGTGATAATGGCATACAGACATACATACATACATTCAGACTGACATACATGCATATATACAGACATACTGACAGACATACATACATACTGACATACATGCATACAGACATCCATACACACATACACACATACACACGTTCATAATGACATACAGACATACATTCATATATTGTTGGTGTCCCCCAAGGTTCAGTCCTTGGTCCCCTACTGTTCTCCATCTATACTGCCTACCTTGGTAAACTCATTAGCTCCTTTGGCTTCCAATATAATTTCTATGCAGATGACACGCAAATCTACATGTCCTCTCCTGATCTCTCCCCATCCCTCTTGACTAGAGTCTCTGACTGCCTCTCTGCTGTTTCTGACTGGATGGCTGCCCACTTCCTTAAACTAAACTTGACCAAAACTGAAATTCTGGTCTTTCCTCCCTCAAGTGTTGTTACTCCTGTGTCTGTCTCCCTCCAACTCAACGGTGCTACCATCAGCTCCACCACGCAGGCTCGCTGCCTAGGTGTTCTCTTTGACTACGACCTCTCCTTCAAGCCTCATGTTCGATCTATCGCCAAATCCTGTCATTTCCATCTCAAAAACATTGAGCGCATCCGCCCCTCATTAACGCCAGATGCGACTAAGGTGTTGGTCCATTCCACCGTCCTTTCTCGCCTTGACTACTGTAATCCGCTTCTAAGTGGTCTTACGTGCTCCCTACTTGCGCCGTTACAGTCCATAATGAATGCGGCGGCGAGGCTCATCTTCCTGTCCGCCCGCACCTCCCACGCTTTACCCTTCTTTCAGTCCCTACATTGGCTTCCTATAAAATACAGAGCTCAATTTAAAATTCTGGTTCTTGCTTTCAAATCTCTACATAATGCTGCTCCCATCTATCTATCCTCCCTTATACACAAGTATGTCCCATCTAGGCCCTTACGATTTTCTGAAGACTTACGTCTATCTTCTGTCCGTACTCCCACCTCTGATGCTTGCCTTCAAGATTTCTCAAGGGCTGCACCGTTCCTGTGAAACTCGCTTCCCTCCTCCGTTAGATGCTCACCCAGTCTCCACTCCTTCAAAAAATCATTAAAAACACACTTCTTCATAAAAGCGTATCAATTAAACTGTTAATAGCTCCCGACTGATTCCTCTTCTGCAACTGTCACTAGTCTAATACTATCCTTACCTTTTTGTGTCATTTTACCCCACTCCCTCTAGCATGTAAGCTCAATGAGCAGGGCCCTCAACCCCTCTGTTCCTGTGTGTCCAACTTGTCTGGTTACAACTACATGTCTGTTCGTCCGCCAATTGTAAAGCGCTGCGGAATTTGATGGCGCTCTATAAATATAATAATAATAATAATAATAATAATAATAATAATAATAATAATATACATACATAATACAGACATACATAATACAGACATACATACTGACAGGCATACATACAGACAGACATACATAATGACATACATTGATACATGCATACATACAGACATACATTCATGACATACATAATAACATACATACTGACAGACATACATTCATAATGACATACATACATACATTCATAATGACATACATACATACAGACATACATGCATACAGACATATATACATGCATGCATACATGCAGACAGACATACATATATCCATACATACATTCATAATGACATACATACATACCGACAGACATACATGAATACAGACAGACATACATGCATACAGACAGACATACATGTATTCATACATACAGACAGACAGACATACATTCATAATGACGTACATACATACCGACAGGCATACAGACAGACAGGCAGACATACATACACACATACTGACAGACATACATGCATACATACATACACACATACTGACAGACATACATGCAACGACATACATACACACACACAAAGCTCATTTTCCAGCCACCCTCCTGTCTCTTACCTTTTCGTTGCAGGAGGGTGGCAGGGGCTGATGGGACAGGGAGTCGGCTGGCTCTCCATCACTGCCGGGCGCGCGCTCCTCCAGCACGGAGGAAGTGACCACTTCCTCCCAGCAGCACTTGCTGCGGCTGCTTTTTTTTTTTAAAGGGGCCCAGTCGCGCTGACTGGGCCCCTGAAGATATAGGGACCATCGGGTGGCCATAAGTGCGTGGGCCACCCGATGGGCCCCATCAGCATGCGGGTGCACCAGCGGCAATTCCGCCGCTACACGTGGGGCCCGGGCGGTTACCGTTATGGTTGTCACCCCCTGATGGCAGCCCTGCCTGGAGTTATCATCAGTGTGGGGATATCCCCTCTCCAGTGGAGCATTGAATACCCAGAGCCAGGGGTGATAAGGCTCTGGTATATGTGAGTTTTCTCCCTTATACCCCCCTGTTTTTGACTTTTGTTTAGTCCAGACTGGGGGGCTATTATCTGTCTCTTTTCATATTTACAGATCAATTTAGCGCACTTTTTTGGTAACTATTTGCTTTACATTTTGCATCACTGGTTTAAGTGCTGCCATTTTGTCTGTATTATATTCCATAGCGCTTGCACACCGTTGTTCCTTTATATCTTTTGGGCGGGTTGGAAAGTCAGTGAAATTCCAACACAGTCAATATGAGTATTTCATAAAGACTCTATCTTTATGAAATAGTCATTTTGGAGCAGTGGCGGATCCAGAGCCTGATCTCGGGAGGGGCACTTGTAGATTATTTAAAGAAATAATCCAGACACAATAACCACTACAGCTCAGTGTAGTGGTTATGGTGTCAACAGTGCCGGGACCCCCTCCCAGAGTAAGTAGTCAAACCGTTTAAGAACAGTTTGACAACTTACCTGAGGTCTGCTGGGAAATGGGGCTGTAGTAGGGCATAGGAGCAGTGGTGTGTGTGAGGGGTGCAATGTGTAAGGGGTGCAGTGTGTGTGTGTGTGTGTGTGTGTGTGTGAGCAGTGTGTGTGTGTGAAGGTTGTAGTGTGTGAGTGAGGGCGGCAGTGTATGTCAGGGATGCAGTGTATGTGTGGGACAGTATGTGTGTGTAACAGTTGCAGTGTGTGTGTGTGAGTATTGCAGTGTGGGCAATGTGTGTGTATAGGGCGGCAGTGTATGGGGGCAGTGTATGTGTGTAGAGTGTGTGTGTATGGGGAGCAGTATATGTGTATGGGGGCAGTCTGTGTGTATGGGGGCAGTATGTGTGTATGGGGGCAGTGTGTGTGTATGGGGGGCAGTGTGTGTGTATGGGGGGGCAGTGTGTGGTATAAGGAGCAGTATGTGTATGGGGAGCAATGTATGTGTATGGGGGGCAGTATATGTGTATGGGGGCAGTATGGGGGCAGTGTGTGTGTATGGGGGGACAGTATGGGGGCAGTGTGTGTGTATGGGGGGCAGTGTGTGTGTGTATGGGGCAATGTGTGTGTATGGGGGGCGGTATGGGGGGCAGTGTGTGTGTATGGGGGCAATGTGTGTGTATGGGGCAGTGTGTGTGTATGGGGGCAGTATGTGTATGGGGGGCAGTATGTGTATGGGGGCAATATGTGTGTATGGGGGCAGTATGTGTGTATGGGGGCAGTATGTGTATGGGGGCAGTGTGTGTGTATGGGGGCAGTACGGGGGGCAATGTGTGTGCATGGGGGCAGTATGGGGGGCAGTGTGTGTGTATGGGGGGCAGTATGTGTGTATGGGGGCAGTATGTGTGTATGGGGGGCAGTATGTGTGTATATGGGGGCAGTATGTGTGTATGGGGGCAGTATGTGTATGGGGGCAGTATGTTTAAGGGGGGCAGTGTGTGTGTATGGGGGGCAGTGTATGTGTGTAGAGTGTGTGTGTGATAAGGGTAGGGGGGCTTTTTTTATAATATATGTATATATTTTTTTATTTAATTAAAATAAATATTGATGTCCCCCCTCCCTTCTTACCTTTACTGGGAGGAGGGGGGGGACATTTCTTGATCCCTGGTGGTCCCAGGGGTGAGAGTGAACTCTAACCCATAGCTTCAGGGCTAGGGTTCACTCTCGCGAGATTTGGAGCGTTGCCGTGGTTACCGCGGCAACGCTCCATGCTTGCGAGAGGAGGACCCGGAGGAGCTGCAGGCAGAGCTCCCGGGTCCTCTCTCTCCTCCCTCCCCTGCCGGCTACCAGCATAGTGCCTGCGGACCGGGGAGGGAGATCTCTGATCTCCCCTCCAGTCCACAGGCACATTGCAGGGCTAGCACCTGCATGTGCTGGCAGGGGAGGGGGAGACCGTTGGTTTTCTCGGGGGGGGGGGGGGTTAGGGGCAATTGCCCCGTTGCCCCCCCCCCCCCTTGGATCCGCCACTTGTTTGGAGTGACGGGGGTTGACAATGCCACTTTAAGGGTTTAACAGTAAAATATCACTACATAAATTAATACAATTACATTAAAGTAAGAATGTTAGCCGGAACAATTATTGACCAAATTTAGCAACTTAATTTCTCAGAAAGACCACATGGGAGGCACACGCAGTGTGATAAAAAAGGACCAAAAATCAGTTATTCATACCAATCTAGGGATTTAGTGCCTCTAGTTTTAATTTCCTCAATGCCTTACATGGTACTTCCAGAGTTATCGTATGTTTAAAACTAATAATGTATGCATAATTCTGAGAAAAGTTCTATAAACGGAACAAGGAGAAATAACATCCGATTGATTTGCATTATTATGCTCCTTGACCCAGACCTGTTTTTAATCTGTAACCCTAATACAATGGTTCTCAAATCTTTAATGGGGCCTGGAATTTAATCCCTCTCCTATTGTATTGGGTTCTCATTGCAAAGGAACTAGGACATTAAAAATCATCTAGGCCCATGCAACTCTGGGATAATATGCCCACAGCACGCTAAGCCTATCATTACTGTGCACGGTTATATAGAAACATAGAATGTGACGGCAGATAGGAACCGTTCGCCCCATCTAGTCTACTTTATCTTATATTTATGATAGCCTCATGACTATCCCACGCATGCTTAAACTCCCTCACTGTGTTAACCTTTACCACATCAGCTGAAAGGCTGTTCCATGCATCCACTACCCTCTCAGTCAAGTACTCAGAAAAATACTTTCTGATATTATTTTTAAACATTTGCCTCTCTAATTTACTTCTTACAGATAATGCTGGACTATATGGGTGCTAGGCAGAACCAGAGATATTTGTTAAACCATTCTAAAACACTTTGACAGGGGGGAGGGGGCAACTCCCACTGGCTCATGGCACCATAACTACCACAAGAAGCTGTACATTTACAACTTTAAAATAATAGATGTACACCAAGTCACACTTCAGTTAATATTCTCGTTCTTCAGTTAATATGCTAGTAAGTGTTTCTTGGAACCTACTGGCATTTACAATAGTTCTGATGCTTATCTAGGAAGACAAAATACCAGCTCTTCATTTGTTCCTTTCTGACATTAAAAAAAAAGATAAAGAAAAATGCATATCTGAGGTTTCATTCACCACTTCACAGAAAAAAAATGTTTCACAAAGAAAAAGTCAATAGGAAAGAAACGTATAAGTAATATATAGGTATTGCTACCGTTAGAAAACCAGGGCTTTTTGAAATTCCCCTTGATGTGCAAACATAAATACATAAGTAAAAAAGGCCAGCAAACCTTGCCACACATTTTGCAAATTAATTTCCCATTATTCAAAAACAATTTCTACCAAGAATAAATGACAAAGAATGACAAACAAATCAGTGTAATAACTGAGTGACAATTTGTGAAGTTACCTAATGTCTGGAGACATTAGTGATCATGTTTTCCAGGTAGTGCTGCCAAACTGGTTAAAAATCTGCACAGTCTTGCAAAACCTCATAATTTAGATCTGAAGTTAAAGGGACACTACAGGCACCCAAACAATGTCAGCTGAAGGTGGTCTGGGTGCAGTGTCACAGTCCCACTTAGTCCTGCAATGTAAATTATTGCAGTTTTTTTATAAACTCAAATGATTACACTACAGGACTAAGATTGCTTCTAGTTGCGGTTATTCAGACAGCCTCTAGAGGCACTTCCTGATGGTTAAGCGACTTTTGGTCACCTAACTGTTGCTGGATGTCCTCAAGCTTTGCATGAGCATCAGTAAAATCCCCATAGAAAAGAATGTATGCAATGCTTTCCTATGGGGAGGGCCTAATGCGCCTGCCAAGGTGACGTCAGAGGAGGTGGATTGTTGACGCAGTGCCACGGGAGTTCGGCGCTGGAATTGGGTAAGTGTTAAAAGGTTTTTTTAACTGTTGCAGGGGAGTGGTAGAGGGCATTCCATACACGATAGAATTCCTTTCATTTTCAATGTGCCTTCACTAGCCATCTAATGAACCCATTCAGTGGTGCAGGAGAGTGCAACAAAATGTGCAAAAAAAAGGAACTGGGGGAAAATAAAGAACAAAACTTGACAAACTATTAAGCAGGCAAAAAGAATCTCATTGACGAGTATATTCTTCTGACCTGCATTGCACATGGACTGTAGTGTCTTCACACTATTTTTTATTGCTATTGTAGCTGAAATTTATGTTCTAGGCCATTCAGTAATGTATTTGTGCTTGCAGATATTTAATGCGTAGGGGTATTAAACATATTGTTTGCATATTTTTGCTTAAATCAGCTTTTACAACTGAAATGTTCTTTGCACATATAGGTATAAAACAATGTTCCCAGCTTCCCAATAGCTTCAATGAATCTTCATCTTGCCATGCTTTAGTAGACTTAAAGGACCACTATAGTACTATGTAGTGCTTAGGTCCCCCCCACCCTCTTGGCCCCCCTCCCGCTGGGCTGAAGGGGTTAAAACCCCTTCAGCCACTTACCTTTATCCAGCGCCGGGCTTCCTCTGCGCTGGTGACCTCTCCTCCCCTCTGACGTTGGCTCCCGAGTGGAGCCGAATGCACATGCGTGACCAGAGCCACAAGCCCATTAAAAACGCCTATAGGAAAGCATTACTCAATGCTTTCTTATGGACGTCAGCGTCTTCTCACGGTGATTTTCACAGGCTGGATAAACCCTGCAGTGTAAGCATAGCAGTTTCTCTGAAATGATGTTTTTAGCTGCAGGGTTAAAACTAGAAGGACCTGGCACCCAGGCCACTTCATTGAGCTGAAGTGGTCAGGGAGCCTATAGTGGTTCTTTAACTGATATCACCTCCTGAAGAGTTATAATCCAATGTGGAGGTGGCCATCTTGGAATTGTATTACTAGTATATTCAAATCTTTAATTAGTAACAGAAAAGGCAAAAATAAAAGTGAACATGTGATTTCAGCAACCAAACGCAATCTCTGCCACAAATTACTTGACTACCTCTCAGCATTTCACTGCACAATAAAGATACTGTGCAGACTGATTTAAGAGGAAGGCCTTTTCCCAGGAGTGGCCAGAAATGCATTAGAGAACTATGGCTATCATGATTCTTTGCTGGCCATTTGTTAGGATGGGGCTGTGGTCCAACACGCAGGGTTAAGTCAAACATGAAGAATAGACTAAATGATATAAACGTATTACCGGGCCTTAGAATGGTCGGATTTAACGTAGAAAGAATAGTCAGAAACAAGCCGAAGTCAGGGACACACACAGAAGCATAAACGAGAAGACAAAGCCAAAGTGTCCGGGATACCAGAAATATGGATAGTCAGAACAAGCCAAGATCAAAAAACAGATAACAATAAACAGAACGGGGTCTCGGATAACCAAAACTAGTGGAAACCACGACAGGGCACTGGCAAGTTTGGGTTTAAATAACCCTAAAGTCCTTCTCATTGACCAAAATGGGATTATGATCCCAGAACGTGCTTATGTGTCGAAAACGTGACGCCGCACGCACGTTTACATCACATATGCCGTTTTTGGGGCCGGTGCTATTTAGTAGCGCGGTACTGCAGCATCCGGCCTCTGCCATAACGCTGGACCCGGTCGCAACACCTGACACGGCTCAGAATAAGAGGTGCTGCAGATTAGGTGAGTAATCGCTCCCTCCTGCAGAATGACTGCACTGATCAGGTGCAGTAACATGCCAGTGCCGATCGGGCACCATGACACCTTTAGAATAACAAAGCAACGTGGGAGATGAACACCTGGGGATCTCTACGTGAGCACATATGCCACTGTTCAAACTATTAATTAATATTCCAAACAAAATACAACAACACTTTTTCAAGATCAGGAAAGATATATTGACGCAATCAATCTATTCTACATCATCACCTACTCTATCGCCCATGGCAGGCTTTTTGCCTGGACCTTTTGCTCGTTGCCAAAAACATCCTAGGCATTGATATCTTTAGTGCAGGGAATTCGTCCGATATTTGTGAAATCCACTGAAATCTTTTTGAAAAAAATCTGAGGGTTTCTACTCTAACCACCACAATAATCTATAAACGTTATGGTGCTGTTTGAAATGTCCCTTTAAATGACCCACAGTAACATTGCCACTTTTCATTAATGATTGATGAGATTCGGGGAATAAGAACTGTGAGTAAATGTGAGCATAAAAAGTTAATTCTGGAGATGGGATTGACTACAGTCAACAAAAGCATGCAAACATAGGAGATCTGACACAAGAGAAGGTTAAAGCATTTGAATACCAAGGAGATTACACTTTAATAAATGTTAGAAACATTCACCTACCTGTGAGTCCTGCTTGCTAAACTAAAATAATGTAATTACTGCATGTTAAAGTACGATCATCTTGTGCTTCTAAATTCCTATCTTTATTTACAAATTCTAATCCATATATTTTAAGAATTGTTTCTTCACAACTGTTAAAATGTGAACATCTGTACCATTTGATGATACAGATATTTGAAAAGATATTTGGAAGATGTTAGGGATGACATAGTTTCCCTGTATGCACGGTATCAACTTCCCTGCCAACGCTCAAGACTCACGCCAGGCACAGGACATTATGCATATTTTCATGCACTTGAACAAGGCAGTTAAAATAAAAAGTATGCATTTATTCGTTTTTAAAAATCATTATCCTAAGTTACAGTACTCTGTTGTGGTTATGGTGCTTGGAGTGAACATTTAAGATAGCAGTCATAAAAGCCTGCACTAAACTTTCACTCACATTACGTTGATCACCTATTTTATCACGGGGTCCCTCCATATCCACACACAATTTTCTTCAGTGCTGCAGCCACTTCATTACAATATTCCTTATTTTAAATTAACATTATTATTATGCAATTTGGTTATCGTGTAGTATTAGCAACAGCAGTGCCTTGTTTATGTGAAATCTTGGTTCAGAGTTTGGTGGTTGGTATTTAAATGAACACTGTAGAGACAAAAAACGCTAAATCTATATGAAGTTAAATGGTTATAGTGCTAGAAGTCCACCCATCACTGCTAAATAATTTACTCACTGTTTAGCGGATATTCTTTGTATCCAGCATCCTGAAAACCTGGCTTTCAATTACAATAGGACAGGAGTGGAGCTATTATGTTGGCTCACATCATACCAATTCATACTAAGGAATAATGCAGTGATTGGCTGAGAGATCTCAGATGACACTTCCAGCCTATTACTGCCCGCTACCCTTTGTATGGCATGAAGCAGAGCATACCACTACCATTCCAACATTGGAGGCCAGGTTGCCAGGGACAGAGTATATCTGTTAAATGGTGGGTAAACTGTTATAACACTAGAATTAGTTGAAATGGTTATGTTGCCACAAGGTCCATTTAAGGGTTTGGGATTCCCAGATTTTAATGTGTTTGGCTATACAGTGATTTATTTGGACTGTACTTTCCTCCATACAATGGATATATCAGATTTTGTTTGATGGGTGGGAGATCCTTGCAGTGCCTAGGAATGCAATGGCTAGCTACTGTGTATATACTATGAGCAATTTTGAACATACACATTTGGCACCTTTACATTTCTAAAAGAAGAATTCAGTAAAGCTTGGCCTGGATCATGGTGCAGGTCTGCACCCAGGAGAGCACTCAAAACCCAAGAAGACCTCATTGCAGAAGAGCTGAATCTTGCCATAATCCCACCATGCAGGCATAGAAACAGATGCCCAGTATCCCAAAACCTCTTGTGCACAAGTAAAAACTCGTTGGGTATATGAATTTTAGTCTACCTGTTTCAAGGTATCATCTGCAATGGTCTTAATCCAGTTTTCCTTAACTGGAATTCACATGGTTAACCTTGAGGTCATCCTGATTTTTTTAATTATTCTTCGTTCGATATGTTTCCACTCAAATCTCATTTCCAAAAGAACTCTTAAAGAACACTACTTCACCATTTACTGGGACGGATAATGTGACAGAGGTAAGTAAAAAAAAATTTTTATTGTGGCAATTCCCCATACCATAATGGTCATTTGATATTTTCTTCAGCAGAACAATATGTGTGTGTGCCAAGCAAAGCATGTAAAAGAAAAATTATTTATTTATTTTATTTATAAAATATTTTACCAGGAAAGATACATTGAGATTTCTCTCATGTCCTGGGTCCACAAATAATATAGACTAATGAGAATTTTACAAATATTTCTAATAATATTAGGTTGTGCTAATATTAAGTGTTTCCATGTTAAGAACCTGGCTAGTTATAATTCTATAACAGCTTGGCATCAGTGGCAGATCCAGAGGGGGAACACCAGGGCAAATGCCCTCCCAGGAAACAGAAGAATTTATATCTGATGGGGGGGCGGAGTCAAACAGCCGAGCTGAGTGGTCGCACGGGAGAAGAGCTCCGTGCCAAAACGCTCATAACTTGCCATAACTGGGGCAAAACCCGGGCAAACCAAAGTTTAAGCGACCTGGAAAAGGGAGTCCTAGACTGCAGAGAAAAAAGCCTAGTATCCCGACCGCGGCCGGCGGCTCCTAACCGGGGATTGATCTGAGGCCTACTTGAGGCCTACTCAGGCGGGGCGGGGAGGCGGCCGATCCCTGCACTGACTGCAGCCATTTACTTGGAGGTCTCTCCGGCAAACCGGTGAGGGATATCCCGGTACCAACAGCTTGAGGAGCAGCAGCCAAATCGCAAAGGTGATAGACCCACGCAGCCGGATCATTACTGCAACTATGGCGGACACCACATGTGAACCTCCGAAAGGCGCCCAGCTGCCACCTCTGGAAGAGAGGTTGGACCGTCTGTTCGACGCCTTTTGGGCAAAAATCTACTGTCAAAGGGGCACGGATGTGGAGACCCCACAAGCAGCGACCCAAGGGGAGAGACCCGCGGCTCCTATCAGGGGCAATGGCAAATCTAAAAGGGCAGGAGGGAGGAGGAGGACTCCCCGACATAAACCCCGACATCACAGACCACGAACAGCGGTGAGTCGTCCTACCCCCCAGCAGGGACTACCCCTTCGTTGCCTCGCCACCCACCACGTGGGAAACCAGCACAGCAGACCACGGAGACCCTCGGCTGCACCCTCCCGCACACCCACAGCACCTTTAAGAACCACGGCCCAAGAGTCTGACTTGCCTCGCATAGCAAGGAACAACACGGTTCCCGGTCAAACACGGCTGAACGAACAGACACCTCCCCACAGACTGTGCATCAGATGTGTAGGTATGAGGACCCGGACTGCCTGTTGGTCAGTTCCGGTGATGACGCCGACAAAGACGACTCCCCAGAACCCTCCTAACTCAACGAACACTTGGACCACGCTTGCACCCATGGGCACAAACCTAGGCATAGCACTCTTGACCCGTGCACTGACTCGGACTATGTTTGGACAGGCATGCTGTCTAACGTTATAATTTTACACACATAACACGAGGCACGACAATTAGCTACACTAGGAAGCCCTAGGGCACAGTCACACACCTAAGGCAGCAAGCATGTTATCATATGTAGACCTAGCATAAGTGTGCAGATAATGTCTAAACTGAAGCCTTGTTGATTCAACTATACATAGCTCCTACCCACAAATAGCCCGTTTCAAACATGCAAACCTTTCTATGCAATGTTCTGTACTAAAAAACCTAAGCAACGTACATCACAACTGTTTGTAGTCTTACAAAAAAAAAAAAAAGTGCTAGACCCACCATCTACCCCACTGTTTAAATTGTTTATAATGCGCTAAAGGACTGCCTTTGGGGTACCTCACAAGCGAATGTTATAATCGTATGCACTACAAAAATAAAGAATGATAAATAAACTATTAAAAAAAAATAAAAAAATGTATATCTGACCAGCAGCAGGTCTGAATTAATGATCACCCCCAACAAATACTCATAGCTATGTTGTATATATGAATTTGTATATCCATCTCTATGTGCTAGTATATGTCTGTGTCATTCTATGTATGTGGGTGTTGAGATATTTTCATTTGTTCATATCCGGGCATGCAAGGTCTAGTCCTCAGCAGATTTTATTGCAGATTAAAGTAAGTAGCATTTCGGTTCAACAATTGAGGCTTGATGCTTGTTTGCCGTGATTCACAATAAAGTCTGCTGAGGACCAGACCCTTCTTATTTTATGTCTGACATTATATATCAATCAAAGTTTCACTGCTTTGGTCTGGCAGCACTGCAGCTAGCGTTCCAGCTTTGTGCCACGTGGCATCACATGGTGGAATTGTGTAAATATGCATATCCATTTTTACTAAGTTAAAATCTGACACAAAAGGGAAGAGCCCACTCCTGCGCCTCATATATTTAGGTTCATAAGGGAATGCAGGTTTTTTTATAGTGTCTTGGGGATTTGGCATCCCAGAAAGTAGTTTTGACTTTGATCAGGAAATTATATTAGTGTATTATATTACAAATGGACAAGTAAGAAAATAAAAAGTCAATTTACCTGGTTTAAACTCATCTGCAACTCTGTAATTAAAAGTGCCATAATGTGCATACATGGCATGAGTATCAAGGTAATTTGCATGCAATGCCAGGCTGGGCCAGGACAGCCGAACATAGCATGGAATAAAAAAAAAAAGGTTTTCTATAAAACAATTACATTTAAAATGTATATATACCACTACTCATAAAAAAGGGTTGTACAAATAGCCTGTTACCCTTTCTCTCTTACGTTTTTAATTGAACGTGGCAGAATATTTTTGCTCTAAAAGTCAGGGTTGTCCATCTCCAGCCCTGCCAGATTTTGATAGACAACAACGAACCAAAAAAATATTTGAATAGAATAACTGGACAGAGAATGATGGAAGTTGCAGTCCAATAACACCAATGGGTCCTGAGTCTGACAAACCAGCCTTGTGGTTATAGACTGAACATGTAGTTCATAAATGGTTGAGCTGAAAGCCAAATCAAGTTAATGGAAACTTTTTTTCTCATAGGACTTTGAGTTATAATGTAAAACCACATTCCCTGGGATAGTTTGCCAAGTTTTGCAGTGGTATGAAAGCAATTGTGAAGAAGCCAATCTCAGTGTTTCATGGCGTGGAGGGGGCATATAGTAATTAGGTGATCTGGCACATAGTCATATATTATCAGGATGGTTTGATAGATAAGGGAATAATCATTGTTTAGGTAGCATTTATATGGTGCTAATATATTCCGCAGCATTAATTTCATCATTGTTTTTGGTCACAGTCAATTGAAATTGCAATTAGTTATGTAGTGGCAACATATTGCACAGTGTTGTACAATAGATAAACCACGACATACAACATATGGGCACTTCCAAACAAGCTTATAATATAAAAGGATGAGTGACAAATAAACAAAGGGAAATGTGGGAATTAAATTATTTGGATATATTGAGAATAAGTCATTACGAAGAGTGATTACAGTAAATAGGAGACGTCAGAGGAAGGTTGTAACAGATGAAAAGTTAAGGGGCCACCTGATAACCTTCATTTAGTAATTGCATCTGTAAGGATTTTTTAAGAACTGCAGAGACAGGGAGAAATGAAAACATCGCAGGAGGATATGCCATAAGGTGGGGCAACCCTGGAGAAGTCAAAAGAATTTAAGATATGTGGTTGGAACATGTATGTTAATGAGAGAGGAGATGTAAGCAGAGGAGAGCCTTGTAATTAAGGATGGAAACGTTGAGCTGAATCCTACATTAAACAAGAAGCTAGTGTAGAGACTGACATAGGGGCAAGGTTTGAGAGTTGCGGGATGTAAGGTAGATGAACCTGGGAGGTGTTCATCATGGACTGTAGAGGGTCAATCTAAGCACTCTACAGGCCAATAAGCAGGGTGTTACACTAATTAAGGTGGGAAATTAGATCATGGACAACATTTTGGTAATATTCTGAAAGAGAAAGGGGCAAAGGGATGAGAAATGTTTTTAAGATAGCAGCAACAGGAATTAGATAATAGATTATTTTATGTAAGTTATAAAGGAAATGTGAGAGTCAAAGAGCACATCAAAACAACGTGCCTGTGAGGTAGAGGTTATGATAGCTCAGTTGACCTGAAGAGAAACAAGGATTAAATCCTAAATGAAAAACAGGAAAAGCACACACTCTATAAAAGGACCATCACTGTGGTACCACATGAACCAGGAAGACTAACATACCCTTGAAGTATACCAAATGAAGAAATTACATTTCCAGGCTGACACAAGACATTTCCAATAAGTAGACTTTATTGGAGTGGAATGGAAAAGTTTCAGCTCACACACAAACATTTCAAACAATAATCTAGTAACCGGCATATATATAACATCACATCCTCGTTTATCTATTTACAGTTTATAGGGGCATACACACGTAAATTTTTTCACCCTGTAAGTAGTAATTACTTTGGTATTAATCGTTTTATTATCAGTTGTTAAATAAATTGATTAGTTATTGGTAAGCTATAGATGCACTGTTATGAGATTATTTAAGGCTTGAGAAACGCTCATGTGTGAGACGAATACTGACATTCCACTCAGATAATGTCTACATATTGGAAATATCCTAAGTGTACCTGGACATCTATTTTTTTCATCTGAAGGGAAACAGGAACTAATGCAGCCTCAGACGGAGGAAAGAAAAGGAATCTTGGAGAGGTTGAGATTTAGGAATCGTGAGGCCATCCAATCAGAGACAGAGAATAGGCAGAGCGAGGCAGTGGCAGTGTGAATTGAGAAAAGAGATCCCAGTACAGATCCTTCAGGAACTTCAACCGTGAGAGCTACAGAAACAGAGGAAGAAACAGAAAAGAAGACACTGAATGAGTGGTAGGAACAGAACCAGGAAAGAGCAGTGTCACCAAGGCCAAGGTTGTGAAGGGTTCTTGTAGCAGGAGTAGCAGGTTGTTAGTGGTGATGTAAACATCAGAATGATAAAGAAGAATTAGTAGTATATATTAGCATATAAGCATAAAAAGTGCATAGGAAGTACAAAAGGGGCTTATTATGAACAATTGTGATGCACACATACAGTTTATAGAAAAGTAATACTGGCAACATAATACAGTGATGAGACCAGTCTGTGAAACCAACAAATTAACAAAAAAGGAAAGCTGAAGGATTTCCCATACAGCAATAACAAGCTGTGCAAGGACATCTACTGGACATTTTAAGAATTCTGGAATCAATAGAATATAATAGCATACATATGTATTGTAAATATTTCTGTCTGTATATTTTTTTGAATTCTTTATTTTTGCGTGCAATAAAGTAACATTGATGCATTCATGGCCACAACGGCACACATTTAACATTTCAACATATATAACTTAGATGGCTGTCGTATCATAGCACTGTTTTATAATATGGGGTTATCTCTAGAGGATAAGGTCTGTGTTGGTAACATTAATGCCCATAGTGGGGGTGAAGGGTGCCCGGTGTTGCTCTCTATGTATCTGCCCTGTAGGGCTACTCCCTCGCCTTGTACGAAATATTCGTTCTCTGAGAGGTCTGCAGTTTGTCGGCGTGGGGGGGGGGTGTAGGGGTGTCATAGTGTAAAGCGGGTTATATGATAACGCTGCTAGGTGGGCTTCTGCAACCCTGCATGGGTATTCATGGTATGGTCATGTCAGTATGCCCAGTCCAGGTGCGTTAGCCACTAGGTGCTGCGGGCTATACGGTGGCGGTGTTGTTGGGTCACAATGTGTGGGCATCACAGAAAACACAAATGAAAAAAAACCAAGAAAAAACATTATAAAAAACATTAACAGATGGTAGTGGTTCTACTGAGTTTTTAGTCTCTGACTGGGTGAGACGGTTCGTCTGCGTGGATGGTGGAATGGAAAGTGAGGAAAAGTCCCTGTAGGTGGGTTCGTCGGTGATTCTTCAAGTGGGGGATCCACCTGGGGAGGCCCTGGAGGGGTTCCTTGGGGTAAAGTCCCGGATAGTGTCTGGGTTCAGGTGGGCTATGCACCGTCTGGGCGCCGTTGCTGCTTGTAAAATACCTGTTGCTTGTAGATGGGTTTCCAGCTCCTGCCTGTCTTGCGCCTTGTATATGGTCCCGTTGAGAGTGAAGGAAACGGCACGAGGAGTGCCCCATTTGTAAGGAATGTCCTTGGCTCGAAGAAGATGCAAGAGGGGCTGGAGGTCTTTCCGCCAGGCTATTGTGTTCCTGGTCAGATCTGGGAACGCCGACAGTGATGCCCCTTCAAACTTAATAGGGGTTTTACCCCGCAGTGCAGTCGCAAGCGCGTTCTTATCAGCCAGTGACTGGAACCGCAGTATTAGGTCTGCCGTCGCCACTGTCGGTGCTCTGGGTGATTTCGGCAGCCGAAACATGCCGTCAATTTTCATTGTTTTTACTCACTTCGGCGGTAGTAGTACTTCAAGTAGGCGCCTAATATAGTGAGGTAAGTCGTCCAGGCCTACAGACTCCGCCACCCCCCTCAGCTTTAGGTTACACCGCCTTCTTTGGTCCTCCATGGTGTCAAGCCTGTTATTAGTAGCGGTTTGCCATTTGACCAGGCCTGTGATTGTCTGTTCTAGTGCATGTAGCCTTATGTCCTGGGAGTTTGAGCTGGCCTCTAGCTGGGTAATTTTCATCGTGGCACCTTCAACGGCCTTTCTGTAATGGGCCATGTCCGCCGCCAAGTCTTTGCGGAGTTCCGCCAGCATAGTTTTAATTTGCTCGGCAGTGACCGGGTCCCCGGGTTTCGGAGGTACCTGTCTGGTATCTTGAGGTGGCCTGTAGGAAGCACCCTCCAGGATGTCGGCTGTGAAATCCTCTGATGAATAGGAGGAAAGGTCGTCTGGCTGTGCCATTTTGGGCCACGCGGCCTGTTGCGAGAGCCGAAGCATCTCACCAATGTCCCTCCCGTGAGGGCTTTTTTCGGCTTTTGCTTTCTTCGATTTCCTGCCCATGGTCTATTAGCCCGTATTTGGGTGGTGTGTGGGGAGGTTTTAGGCTCGGTTTCCACCATATATCTTTGATTTTTTGTAAGTCAGAGACGGAGCTCCGAGAAAGTGCGTCCACTCCGTTGCTCAGTCGGCTCCGCCCCTCTGTATATTTTTATAAGTATAGTTAGCTTAGTAATTTTCTAAAAATATTGTAACTGCACTATATATATATATATAAACAGAAAAATAGTCTAGCACTCCAACTTACTGGTGTTAGTGCCCGGTACTTGTCAGCATTCACAGATTCAATGTAGTGTGGACGGCACTCCAAGGGCTTCCAATTAATAAAGTAAAACTTAACTTTTATTGCTCAATTCAAAAAGATTGACGTTTCAGTTTGTAGCCTAACGAAATGGGAATGGAGAGAAGGAGTTGATAACTAAATACCCTACAATCTAGGAATCACCTATCTAAAAACAAATTACAGAGCTGGGCAGGCATCCATCAAGCAGGATCTAGGGTACAACAATACATGTACATAGAGCATGCATAGTAAATACGTCACCATAGTCACTACATAATGATATAAGATCCAAAATCTATCTCCAAATTATCCACAATGTCATGGAGGTGTATCAAAAAAACAGGACCTTAATAATCTATGCATCTTTAGGCGCAGAGAGACAAACATATCTCAAAATTAAGTTTGCTCATAGGAACTATACATTAGAGAAAATGACACAATGTATGACCATAAGGGAAGGACCTTATTAACCTCTCATGTACTGTACCCATGGATACTCTACATACTGACAAGATATGATCCTAAATAAGACTGCAATAAAATGAGCAAAAATAGCCACCTAATACTGAAGGATTAAAGCAACTGCAAAGGGAGTTATACCCTCAAGAAATGACACTAGTGTATGAACATAAGGGAAGAACTTAATTAACCCCTTAATGTGATGTACCCATAAATATAGGGATACTCTACGTGTTGGCAAGATACCATCCTAAATCAGACCACAACAGAATAAGTAAAACTTGCCGACTTATACTGAAAGATTAAAGCACCGGCAAAGGGGATATAACTAATCCCTTTTACCATACAGACTCTCAAATTATATACATATATACAATACATAGGTATTTGTCATACAAATCTTTTCACACAGATGGGGTAAGTTACAGATTTATTATTTCTGTATATATTGACATTGTTTGACACTATCATTATCTTGATAAAGACCCTGAAGGGTCGAAACGTTGATGTAGAGGTGGTGATTTTTTGAATTACATTTTTTGAAATCCAAGAGAGTGCTCCTGTCTTCAGTTTTGTTTACAATACATAGGTGCAATTTTCTAGCCAAGGACCGATAGGAAAACAAACCAACCTCACATATATATCAAAGTACCTGGCTCCATAGATCAGAGTAAAAGATACATTTTTCTGGTTCAGCTATAGGCACTATCCCCCAGGGTGGAACCTTTTAAGCTGACCAGATACTCTGTAGGGAGCCTATGTGTACCTATCTATAATGTCTTAAGCCAATACATCATAAAGAAACAGCGGAGACTGTGGATGAATGTATCACAAGTATTGTCACAGGTGTTATCTCCCTGGGTGGCATCTAAGTGACATATTCTGCGTACATAACCAACATGCTCCTTCATATTTGCATATGTATAGTTAGCTTAGTAATTAGTAATAATAAAAAAAAACTGCACTATATATGCACTATACATGCACTATATATATATATATATATATATATATATATATATATATATATATATATATACACAGTATGCAATCAGAAAAATTAGAGCACTCACTTGACTTCATGAAAAGATTTTGATGAAGACCAATTTGTGGTCAAAACGTTGATTTGCTATATGCGTTGATTTGCTATATTTTTACGAAGAGTACTCTCATTTTTCTGATTGTCATATATTTCCAGCGCCGAGCAGCACCTTGGTTATTCAGGTATTTATGTGTTTTGTGGGCATAATGCCAGATTTTTCAATTATATATTGATATTTCAATTGTATGTATATATATATATATATATTTGAGAAAGGGAGGTTCTCCCGAAAGCTTGTCATTAAAAGATTCTGTAAGTCCAATAAAAAAGGTATTACAAGATACAAATTGTATCTGTTTTTTACACACACACACACTCACACACACACACCAATTACAAACATCTGCAAAACTTTAAGGACATTCAGAGTTGGATTATGAATGTAAGCTATGAGCCTCTCTGTTGCCAGGATATATCATAATTTAGCTGCTACATGAGAGGTGTGAAGGACCATAGCTCTCCATTGCTGAAAGGCTGCATACACCAGTTTAATATCATATTTTAAAAGTTCATGAAAGGACGGCTGATAGAGTGTTGGTTAATGACTCTGATGAAATGTGCTAACACCAACAATCATTATTAGACGCTTATTCCCATAGAAAATGGACAGATGAATATTGAAAGCAGCAATTTTAGGCGCATAGCCCAGTAGAAAATTAGTGGATATGTTGAGCAGTTTTTTGTGCCAGTATGAATACACTTTAAATGCCCCCTTTCTGTAATAACTATGTAGGTTCTAACCCATATGATGACCAGATTTCTAAAGACCATTATTCTCATAGATCAGTTCTTATTTGGAAATGAAAGTGGGCAATTTGTCATTAACAGAATGTAATTATAGAGGAGTGTAATGATATTATACATTAGTTTGCCTTAGACAAAATTGTTAAAACATTGTTTGTGGTAAATCCGTTTCAGCATTAATATGGTACATAATACAATGCTTAATGGGACAAACTGCACTGTATAATAGGGCATCGGGAGTGTACTTTTAATAGTTCATAATAGGGTTCCTGACCTAATAGAGACAAAGAAAATCAAAGTCCAATGTGACAATTTTCCTTTTGGAAACTGGTAGCTGTAGACCATAAACTACTAGCCCTACACAGCTGAGACCCAAATGCAAAATTAGGCTGTGGATCACTAATACGTGCATCACGAATGCGTGTGTGATTGTGTACATGAATGCATGCACTAAGGGTATTGACAGTGAATAATTTTGCGTATGTGTGTGTAGTGTGGTTGCTTAAAGGCAGAGCTCTAGGCACTATAACCCCTACAATTCCCAATCAGACCATATCCCAGTCCATCTGTGTTTTTCAGGCTCAGGCATTACCCTGATCAGTAATACAGATAGTGATTAGCTGAGAGCATCCCAGCTTATCACAGCAACCATTTGGTAGCTGGGATGGCTAAGGCAGAGTGTAATGTCTACTTATACCATACCTCCATTGGCACTGGGGCAGGCTACCAGGGACTCTTGTTCAGCATTAAATAAGTTATAATTCATTTAACAATGAATGTGGGGACTGCGCCACTATTATTATATTCACTTTGATTGTTATTATTATTTATAAAGCACCAACAAATTTGGCAGCGCTGTACAATGGGTGGACTAACAAATAAGTATATGTAACCAGATGGATTGGACGCACAGGAGCAGAGCTCAATGAGCTTACATGTTAGATGGGTGGTGTATAGTGACACAAATGGTAAGGGTAGGGTAGAAAAGTAGGTTGCTAGAATAGTATTCAATGAGGGCTTAGTGTTTTGTTTTTTAATGATAGTTGCAGGAGAGGAATCAGGGTGAGAGAAGGGAAAGCTGTTAACAGTTTAATTGATATGCTTTCCTGAAATGATTTTTAGTTTGTAGTTATTTTTTTGAAGGAATGTAGACTGGGTGAAAGTCTAAGGAGAGTAAAGGGAGTTCCACAGGAACGTTGCAGCCCTAGAGAAGTATTTGAGGCAAGCATCAGCGGTGCAAGTACGAATAGAGGATAAACGCAGGTCTTCAGCAGAGCGTAGGGGCCTAAATTTGACATACTTGTGTATTAGGGAGGAAAAGTAGGTTGGAGCCGAATTATATAGAGATTTATAAAAAGGTACCAGAATCTTAAATTGAGCCGTATATCTAACGGGAAGCTAATGTAGGGACTGACAAAGGGGGGGGGAGGGGGGGGGGGAGGCGTGGGAGGTGCTGCAGACAGGACATTCATTATAGACTGTAACGGGGCCAGTTAAGAACATGTAAGGCCACTGAAAAGTGGATTGCAGTAGTCAAGGGGAGAGAGGACAGCGGCATGGGCCAGCACCTTAAATAGAGGCGGATACGCACTCATGTTTTTGAGATGGAAGCGGCAGGATTTGGCGATCAACTGGACATGAGAAGTGAAGAAAAGATTGGAGTCAAAGAGAACACCTAGGTATTCACTATAACCACTTCAGAGAAATTAGATAAGTAGAGTGACTAGCATGTCCCTTTAAAGAGTTCAATGAAATGCTAGATTAATCACATTATTATTATTCATTGTTATTCATTGTTATGTTCAATTTCTATTATTCATTGTTATGTTCCAGGGCACAAAAAAAAATGATCGTCAGATTGATGGGTCCCTTTCTGCTCGGGAGAAAGTAGGCTTAGAAGACTTTGTTTTGCTGGATTCCCATACCAGTGAAGCGGCTTTCATGGAGAATCTGCACAAGAGATTTATGGAGAACCTCATCTATGTAATTACAATTCTTTGTGTAAAACGAAATATCTGCTAGTATTAGTACGTAGATAACCAACCAAAAACTTGCACAATCCAAATTTCTCTTTTTATAGATTTTACTGTTGCTGGTCACTAGGAGTAAAGGGGGATACACTATAATTTTCACTGTCCGAATGTCAATAACCTAACGTAGTCCTAGTAAAATCATGATGGATCGAGAACCTTATCTTTGTAAGGTCACTGACAGATTAATCCTAGAATAAATATGTTTGTATGACATCAGCCAGCTATGTATTATTTGTGTACTTTAACTGTAAACAGCACCTTTTGTATTCGGGTATTACATACTGTTATTTCAAAGAACAGAGGCAGACAGATCATTAGATAATGGTGCACACAACACAGTTAAGAATGCTAATGAAACAGATATGCTACTTAATTCACTGACATAGAATAATGTGACGTACAGCCCAGGGTCAGGTTTCCGGAGACTTTACAAAGACTATTTTCTGTGATTCACAGACGTACATAGGAACGATGCTGGTATCAGTGAATCCATACAAGGATTTGGAGCTGTATACTGAGAGGCAGATGGAGCTGTACCAAGGAGTTAATTTCATTGAGTTGCCACCACACATGTAAGATAATCTGCCTAGGGCAGTGCTCTGTATTTTGAAGGCTGTGTTGGAATAGTAATTAGGTAGAATTGGTTTCCAGTTCATTAATACCTTCAAGTTGTCCACAATTCATTATGTTAATCTAGAAAATAAACCCTCTTTAATGTAAATTTTCAGAGACCTATGACATCCAGCTATGTCATCTCCCAAACTAATGGAAACCAACATGGCGTCATTTAATATGACACTACAGTGTATTTCTTGGTCCATGAAATGGACATTTCATTCATATATACCTATATGTCCTCAACAATGTACCTCCAGTGCCCTCTTTATTTAACAAATACATCCCTTCTCATTCCCTTTACTCCATGAGTGACCTTCTCCTGTCATCTGCACATTTCCACAACGCTAACACTCATCTACAGGCTTTTCCAAAGGCAGCACCATTTCTATTGAATTCCCTAGCCTACACTATGCTATTAGACTCTCCCCTATTCTCTAGTCTATTGAATAAGTCTTTTAAGGAAAGCTTACCATCTTCCTGAGTGACTCTTCTCTCATAAAACTTTCCCTCCTCACTGCCCTCTGTTTCATAGCACAGGTCACTATCCTGCCTTCCACTCTTCTACAAGCATATTCTGACACAGGCATCATATCCATCAATCCCTTATCCTCTAACATAGTTTTTTTCCTCTAGTAGTGTATCTTTACTCCTTCCTGATACATAGTAAGTTTGTTAGCATGGTCTTCTTAACCTCTCGCCGTTGCCAATATTAGTTTATATGTCAATGGCTTGTTATCAGATATCCCCATTCTGTAATTATAGGTACTGTTGGCGCCATATAAATGAAATAATAATAATAATAATAATAATAATATCCTAACTATTTTTCTCTGTACATCATTCTCCCACATCTTAAAGGGGAACTCTCTCTTTCCAGGATTTGACTGTAATGTATTCCCTGTATTTAACAAATATGTGTTTGTGAGATGTGGAAAGTAAAATTAATTGTAGGGATCCACACTGCTGTATTTACCTCCGTCCTAGGGACTGAGCACACCCAACTTGTCTCCCTGTCAATCACTGGTGCTGCTAGGGTGGCTGGCAGGGACTAGAGTGCGGTCCTGAAAGGCCACGGGTCTAATTTTGACACCCTTTTATTGTTAGCCTCAAGTCTCCTGGAATACTGAGAGAGAAATTTCTCTTCCAATATGTAATTAGTGACATTGCCCCTAAAATGCACCATATCTAGATGTATTTTAACTATATGGCACAGTATTGCTGTGGTTTTAATGCAGTTGGGTGAAGGGTTAATAAAGCATGGTTTGGGATTGGGAATAATGCAACTGGTGTGAAGTTTTATAGGTTCATGTAATATTCATGTAATACTGAATTTAGCCAAGGATTTGGTGTTGCAATGTGTTTTATAGAACACATTACACAAGGAATGTGCATGAATGCAAACAATATGACAACTAGATTTTGCACTAAACCCGTATAATCCATGGGGTATCCCATAGAGAGCGGCTGGACAGACCACATTTCTCTTATCTCAGGTCATACTATGCTGAAATATTTTATGCATTATTCAGAATTATTTTGATTCATGAAACCATTTTTAAATAAATGTAGACACGACTGACCCTTAAATACTTTTTGTTGACCAAGAATGTTTACATTGTTTGACTCCTGTTAGATACGCCGTGGCAGATAATGCTTATAGAGTGATGTGCACAGAGCAGAATAACCAATTCATCCTCATATCAGGAGAGAGTGGATCTGGGAAAACCGAGACATCAAAGAAGTTACTTCAGTACTTGGCCATAGCATGTCCATTCACAGAAAAGCTTCATACAATCAGAGATCGTCTCCTCTTATCCAACCCTGTGCTAGAGGTGTCCTAAAGTCTGTCTC